>NC_135531.1:74301261-74581261 GCF_045843805.1 Urocitellus parryii | reverse complement strand
TATATTTTTAAAACACACAGAATATTAAAATGCCAGAATTAAAACTCTGTGGTAAACTTAAGGCAATACAGTATTAAGTAGTGTTATTACACTGCCAGCACCCAGAAGGCCTCCATAATGATTCTTTAATCGACAATCATGATAATGTTGATGATGAGGATTTTTTCCTTTAACCTTACAAAAGTTGGTTTCCATGAGAAATACAAAAAAAATATTCCCAGGGTTTTCTTTAGATATTTCTATTTCTATTTAGAATGAGTTAAAATTCAGATTCTTCTTTTATCCTGAAGGCAGGCTTATGTTTAAAAAATTATATACTTTCTTGGGGGCTGGGGATGTGCTCAAGCAGTGCTCGCCTGGCATGTGCGGGGCGCTGGGTTCGATCCTCAGCACCACATAAAAATAAAATAAAGATGTTGTGTCCACTGAAAACTGAAAAATAAATATTAAAAAATCCTCTCTCTCTCTCAAAAAAATGATGTACTCTCAAATATTTTCAATTACAATATATATGACATAAATAATAAAGCAATGAAGATGGATTAATTACACTGAGACAGAGAAGGAGTATCAAGAGAGTTGACAGAATGGTGATAGTTCTCATGTTTCTGTAACTATGGTAGAGAAATAATCATCATAGTTTTTATTAACATTGTAATAACTACTCACTTTAATATTGAAAACAAGCTGAATTGACCCATTCACTGCCCAAAGGAAGAATGCACTTCCTCAGATGTATTTACCTCATGGGAGCAGAAGTTCACCATTTAAAATTTTACCAGGTTCTTCTCTCTGTGGTTCATTAAGACTTGGGCACAATGAGAGCAGTAAGACTTTTGACTGTGTTAACTTGAGGTAAGCTATAAACACTAGGCCAGGATAATGAAATCTATATAATTTTTTTTTTCTCTTAGGATTTAGACAAATAGAACTAATCAAAGAAAGCTGAATCAGTCTAGAAATCAATTGGATGAATCAAATTTAATTGCCCTTTTCCTTAATGAAAATAATAATAGTTTCTGTGAACTATCTGGTTATACTACTGTTAGTTTTTCTTGCTGTGACCTCACAGGAACAATTTAGAAGAGAAAAAGCTTATTTTCGGCTCATAATTTCAGAGGTCTCAGTCCATGATGAGTCAACTCTACTCCTCTGGGAATGAGTTGAGCAGAACAATAAAATGGAAGAGCATGGCAGAGGAAAGCTTCTAAGTTCATGGCAGCCAGGAGTCAGAGAGAGAGAGAGAGAGAGAGAGAGAGAGAGAGATATTTCATCTCATCATTTTCTGAAAGCCTCAACTCTGAATAATTTTGCATTGGGGATTATGATTTCACCACAGAAATGTTTCAAGGGATATTTCTCTTTTTTTTGAGGATTTTTAAGATTTTTGTATTCTAATCTGTTATATATGACAGCAGAATGCATTACAATTCATATTACACATATAGAGCACAATTTTTCATGTCTCTGGTTGTATACAATGTATATTCACACCATTCATGTCCTCATATATATGTACTTAGGGAAAAGATGTCCATCTCATTCCACCATCTTTTTTTACACCCCTTGCCTCCTCCCTCCCCCTCCCTTCCCTCTGCCCTGTCTAGAGTTCATCTAATATTCACAGGCTTCCTTTCCCAATTCCACTATGAATCAACCTCCTTATATCAGAGAAAACATCTGGCATTTGTTTTTCTGGAATTGGCTAACTTCACTTAGCATTATATTTTCCAACTCCATCCATTTACTTGCAAATGTCATGATTTTATTCTCTTTTATCGACGGGTAATATTCCATTATGTATATATACCACATTTTCTTTAGCCATTCATCTACTGATGGGCATCTAGGTTGATGGCAGCTATTAAGAATACAAACAACAATAAGTGTTGGTGAGGATGTGGGGAAAAAAGGTACACTTGTACATTGCTAGTGAGACTGTAAAATGGTGCAGCCAATATGGAAAACAGTATGGAGATTCCTCAGGAAACTTGGAATGGAACCACCATTTAAACCAGCTATCTATACCCAAAGGACTTAAAATAGCATACTACAGGGACACAGCCACAACAATGTTTATTGCAGCACAATTCAAGGGATATTTCTAGATATAGATTCAAACCATTCCTGTCTCTGGTTCTCCAAAGCTCATGCCCATCTCAAAATGCAAAATGCATTCAGTTCATTTCCAAAAGTCTCCATAATTTTAACAATTTCAGCATATCTCTGAGTCCAAAGTCTCCTTCAAGACCTGGGGCAAATTGTGAGCCCCTACAAAAATTAAAAGCAGCATCTCATAAATTTACTCATTCCAAAAAGAAGAAATAGGGCTATAGAAAGAAGGGATGGGACCAAAGCAAAACTAAAACCAACCCAAACAAACATGAAATATGCTTCATGTCCAACGTACATGGAAGATGGTGTTGAGTTGTGAGCCCCAAAAGGTTTAGGCAGCTCTTCCCCTGTGGCCTGACTAGTTGCAGCTTTCTCTTGACCTCACTTTGCTCACATCCTGCAGCTTTTTGTTAGTAGACATTACACATTCCTGGCATCTCTTAATTCAGTTTGTCTCCATTGAAACTTCAACTTCACTCTCACAGTTTCATGTATCATCTACTCAGAGACTGTCCATAAGGATTCCAACACTGCCATACCTTGTCTGGTCTCTCAGACCTTACTCTGAATTCAATCAGCAGAAGCCTCCATAACTCTGTAATTTCAGCATCCTGCATTCCTGCATAACTCGTACCACATGAACAATGCCATGTTCTCACACAAGCTCTGGGAGTAGCCTGGCTCACTTGGACCATGGCTTCAGGGGCCTTTTAGTGACTGAGCAGCTGAACACAGTAAATATCCTAGGGAAACAACTTCCTAGGTACCCCTGTGCTAGCAGAGTGGTCTAAGCTGTCTTAAAGTAATTTGTATTTTTACACTTGAGCCTGCCATGGTTGTGATCATGCTGATTCATGAAATGCTATTAGGCATTTTCCTGTGGTCTCTGTGTAAGGTACTTGGCTTCTCTCTATTGGTAGTAACCTCTTCAGAAATGACATTTTCCTCAGCCCCAATTTTACAAATGCTTCTCCTGCCAAATTGCAAACCAAAGAATATTCTCCTCTCTGTCTTTTCCTCCTTATTTTCATGTAAACATGGCTAAAATCTGCAAGCCATATCCATGCCATGACTGAATGTTGTGCTGACTTACAGTTGTCTCCTTATAAGCCTATCACCTTTAAATTCAGGCTCACGGAGAGCCTCAGAACATGTACCAAACATAAGCAAGTTCTTTATCTGAATGTAACATATATAGCTTATAGTCCAATTCATGGTAGAACTTACTATTCACATTCGTATTAACATTTTAGTCTTTTGAGATCACACCAGAATTGTTCATTAAGCTCTGCTTACAGGCTCCCCTATCCTGCAGCTACGGTCTTTTCCAAACTCCTTCCACAGACCACTTTCAAAGACTGCTGAACCACCTGGTCAGTTGATCCCATTTCTCAGAACCAGTTTCTTTGTTAGTCAACTTTTTATCACTGTGACCAGAATACCTGGCAAGAACAACTTAGAGTATGAAAAGTTTATTTATGACTCACTGTTTCAAAGTTCTCAGTCCCTGGTTGGCTAATCCGATGGAACTGGTACTGAGGTGAAGCAGAACATCATGGCAGAAGGATGTTGTGGATAAAAATTGGTCTCTGGGGGAATAACTTGGACTAAATTTGCCCACAGCCCCAACTTCTTCTTATGTGCTTCCTGTTTGCCACGAGCTGAGCACCTTTCCTCCATCACACCCTTCTTCCTCCATCAGACCCTGCTTCACTTCATGTCCAGAGCAATGGCCAAACACAGACTGAAACCTCTGAAAATCTCAGCCCCCAATAAACTTGCCATGTCTAAGTTGTTCTTGTCAGGTGCTATGACCACAGTAATGAAAAGCTAACTGACTCAACAATCTTCTTTATCTTTACAAAATATTTTCCTGATCACTATATACCACACTATTCTTGAAAACTAATATCCATTTTATTAAATCTCTTTTAAAGGCAGGCTACTTTGTACACAAGCAGATCATAGTGGATAGTCTGGAGCCATGTGTGTGACTGAGTACTACCTCTTATGCTGTCTGGTATTATGTCAATTTTTTTCTCCTCTGTGAGATCCTATTTCCTCATCTGAAATTAGTTACTTATGCCTGTTTTGAAAATTAATTGGGAAGACAAAACAATGTACTGTCAATTACTGTGATGTATCACTAATTCATGATAGCCACTAAAGTATTAACTTGTATAAACAATACTAGGATTTTTATCAATGACATCTTCTACCAGAATGAACCTAGAAAGCAGGTCCACATTTTATATTTCTTTGCATTTCACACAACCTCTACCTCAATGCCTGTACAAGAAGACATACAATAAACACAATTTGCATGTGTATGTAAACAAATAAAGCATGAAATATTGGCATAAATGTTCTGCTTTACTTTACCTTTTGATACCTGGAGATTATTATAGCAGGCCAATGTATCATCAGGGTGTAAGCAGGCAGAGAAATGACATTGTTCATGAGGATTTTGACTTGTTTTAGATATTCATGTACCCAGTGCACAATATTCCAGTATAAAAGACATCTTATTTGAATAATCTTATTGGCTTTAAAAAAATGATATAACTTCCTAGCATATAACTAGTTGAACAAAATTTCTAAAATTGGTTTTACTAAAACTTTCTGTAAGGAAAGAAGTTTTAGTTAATCTCTACTTTAATTTTGGGATGAATCTTATAGGATATTTTTTATTAAAGTTATGATTGTATTGAATATTTCTTATAATATGAAGTAAAATTATGACATGTACAATGTCTTGGGAAAGTGGAATTGTCTGTTCTTTTCAAGATAAAAAGGCTGTACTTTTCTTCTCCTCCCTTACTACTTTTCCATTCATGAAGGGGCTAGCTCAGTGAGAGAGGAGGAGATGTCTCTAGTGGAGAAAAGAGAGCAGGCACAAAAGCAACAAGACTTTCCCCTGACTTCTGTCTCAGCAGGCCTGAATTTGGGAGTGATAGAAGGAGAGAAAAGCAGAACTTCCAAGTAGATGCAGACGTTTAATTTCTATACAACACTGGAAATCAAAAATATTAGTTGTGTTTTGGTTACTGAGACTATAGGGTTTTAATTATGTAACCATGATAAGAAGAGATGTGAGGCCTCAGATTCCAACCAGCCAGCAGGAAAGGGCCAGCCTCAAGACAAAAATTTAGAGTGTGATGGGAAACAAAAATAATGTTCCCTTTGTGGTTATACCTAGAATCATTCTGTTGGTGTAATACGTGTGCCGTTTACCCAGACTTGATATAAGTGTAAATATTCATATCACAAATGATGGTTTTGATCTTGTACCGTTATTCTTATGTAATGAATATTTTCTCTATTCTCATTTAGGTTTGTGGTAAATTAAGAGCCATGCTTATTTAGATTTAGAAATAGGTAACCTGATATAATACACAAACAAAATTGCACTATTGATTGGGCTCTTGGGCTAGAAATGAAGTGATAAACTATCCTTAGGGATGATACTATCTGATGAGTTAATGGATGATATGCTAATTTTAAATTGCTTTTTTTTCTCCCCTGTTATTTTAAAATTAAAGCTTTTGGGGTGAAAGTCTTAGACTTGAGAATGTGCTTTTGTGAATACTATTCCTAAGATAATGTAAGTATTCGGTTAACAACATAGCAAAATTAAACCAAAACATTTAACTATAATAAATAATTTTTTAAAAAAATACTGGACATTAAACCCATGTTCCAATGCATGCTAATCAAGGGCTCTATTTCTGAGCTGCATCCCCAGCCCAGTAAATATAAATTAATTTTTGTGTCTTGTTCCTGTTGATACTGGTTCTATCTTTCAATAAAAATAGAATCTATTCCCTTCTCATGGGAAAGCATTTTATAACTTAATGAAGAATCATCCTATTTTTGTCTGCTTATCTAAGTATCATATCAAGTTCTCCTCCTTCTGGTATGAATTCAGTGTTTTCAAGGTTTACTTAATCTTAAGTGCTTCCCGTGTACACTGAATGTATCAGCTACAATTTAAGTATGATACTAGGTTTAAGATTATTGAGTTTTCTTTTTGACATATGTATTTAATAAATTTAAAACACATATTCAATAAAAAGATTGATTTGTGATTCTCAATGTATTAAAATAATTGCATTTAAAAACTGTACAGTTGTTTGATAAACAGATTAAAAAATCAAGAACTTGGGAAAGAATTTAGGAAGCTATATGTTCACCTACATGGAGGCATTGCTAGTCTAGCCAGGAAACTGGGAAATCATTAAAGAAATCATAGGCTTTTTATATCCATGGGTATGTATAACTGGAACTCAGAATAATCACCTGCTTTCTAATTGCAAGGAAATCTCCTCTATGCTGGAGAGACAGATACACACCAGAGCCTGATTCAGTAACTGCCCCCTCCCCGCCACTAAAAAAAAGGCAGAATTGAGAAATATGAAGAAAGTTATTTTGAGGAGCTTCCTTCATTCCAGAATGTGTCCACTTTACAGGAACACATTAACAGATGCAGAGTTTCTGTGGCAATATGTGGCATAGGTAACAGTTGCTGTTGCAATTAAGTGCAGATTCGGACACTTCAAGCTTTGTGGTGACAGTACCTGTGGCAACAGCATTATATCAGGCCAGTTCTCAGTGTGGTTGAGGTATTGTTCCTAGAAGATCATTCTCAAATTCAATCCTGAGTCTGTTTGATCTATTTATTCCCATAACCTGTATAGCATTGGAAATTCGAATTTATTTATTTATTTATTTTTGCAATATGATTCTTAATACACCATTATACCATAATTTATCATATCTCTGATTATATATAAGGTATGTTGACACTGAATTCATATCTTCATACATGTACTTTGTATAATGATGAGGGTCTCCTTTCACCATCCATGCTATTCAATGGGTTACAAATGACTAGAGGGACCTTTGTGCCATTTGTCTTGTAGAATTCTGTCTTATTTGGCTTTATCTGCATGAATAAAAATAAAATAATATCTATTTATACCACATTCATTTTAGAATTAAATATTGACCCAGAATTATTTTTATAATTGCGTGTGAATATATGTCTGAATATGTATTAGGTAAATAAAACGTATTCACCAAGATCTCATGTCACTGGGGGTGAGTTTTTCTTTTGAATATCTGGGGTTTTTTTCCCCAATACTATTGGGAATCTCCTATCCAAAACATCGAAACTTCAAAATCTCTCAGTCCCAAAATTTTTGAGTACTTACATGATACCACAAGTATCTATCTCCTGAAACTTTGTTTCATGAAAAAAAAATTTAAAAATATCATACAAAGTTATCTTCAGGCTATGTATCTAAGGTGTATATGAAACATAAGAGAATTTTACGTTAAGGCTTGCATCCCAATCCCAGTATGTGTATTGTATTTATGCACATATTCTAAAATTTAAAAGATATCTGAAATATATGACATTTCATGCTCTAATCATTTCGGATATAGGATATTAAACCTGGAAATCAGTATCAATTATTTTTTTAAAAAATGAAAGTTTGGCTATAAGTATTAAATTCAGAAAAAGTTTTGCAAACATTCTCAAAAAATAGGTTTATTTAAAATAATAAACTATTAAAACATAGTTTATTTAAAAGCTTATCTGCAATGTCAATGTCATTGTTAACAAATAGTTGTTTATAGAAGGATAGAACAAAATAATAGAGTTTTGAAAGCATTTCAGTATTTAATAAAATTTACCTAATTTTTGTTAAATTGATTTCTTTTAAAAAGTCCTCAATCATGTAAAACCCTGTAATTCTACTTGAACCCTGTGTTTTCTTATTCTGACAGGAAGAAGGGTTCACAATAGAAATTATTGACTAAAAATCATAACGTTAATATACAGAATATATTATATTTTTTCCTTAGAGAAGAAAGCCACTGAAAAGCTACATAAGTATTAATAAAATGTCTGAATTCAAAAGCCATGCTGTATTGAACAATTAATGGGTGTTTATAAAATTTCATGTTTGGAGAAAGTTTGCTTTTTCTGCATAGTAAAATTTATTACCAGATATATTCAGCACTGTAATAAACCTGCTTTAAAATTTCTGCACAAAATTGACATTCAACCATGTTCTAACAGTTCAGATACTGGCAAGGTCTACAAAGATGCCACTGGAAAATATATATAGTGCATAATTTTCATTTCTTTGCTGTCAGGGTAACATGTGTGCTTCATATGCTTTAGTGAAGTCTAGCAGTACAAATGTGTCAAAAAATCATAAAAATTTGTCTTCTATGACTAACATACAGGATTTAGGACCCTAGTATTTGGGATATTTATCTCTAAGGAGGAAAAAAGAATTTATTCTTGGACAAATATATATACCTTGTGTTTAACACATTTCCCCTATAGGATTTAACGTAACAAGCTGAAGTTACCACATTTCTTGCATTGTGTATTTTTTTATTTTCCCCACAGTAATAGCCTGAAATTTAATATACGATTTTAGGCTTGGGGATTTCAAGAATGATATTAAGTAGGGAAAAAATATATTAATTAAACTTGTGAGCCAGGAAAGGAAATTATCATCTTCTAAATTTGCCTTGTAACAACTAAGGTGTTTGCCACAGGAGATAAATGCAATGAATTGCTATATTAGTCTGGATTCTTTTATTGCAGGTGACAAAAACAAACTGCATTTAGTTGAAGTAGAAATTAAGGAACTCCCATAATGGGAAGTTGAGGATCGAGGCTGGTAGGGACCAGACTTCAAGCTGATGGGACCAGAGTTCTCTCTATTCCTATCCCTCCTGTGCTTGACTCTCCTTTTCTCTCTCTGCTGGACTTTTATATTTCACACTTACTTTTCATATGGTATGCAGAAAGCTATGGTCATAAAGTGAGGTCATCACCTTGGAATTCCAGTAGAAAGAGTCTATACTAATAAATGATGTAGTTTCACTGTTTTCTGAATTACAAAGGCATTCACAGTCCTGATTTCTGATCTATTAGAGTATGCTACCTTTGTAATTTAGACCTCCTTCTAAAACTGTGGCAGAAATAACACTGATACCCTTATACTGCTGGTTACAGGACAGATACTTATGAAAGATGGGCATAGTGGTTATTCTCAGTTTTATATTCAATACCTTCTTGATCTAATGATATTTTGCTGTGGCTCAGAACTCTTACCAATTTTCTCATATATTTTGCTGTGCTATTAAAGGTATGATTAGCAATAAACTATAATTAGAAATAAACGTTATCATTAAATACATCTTCTTTTGAAATGTTTGCCTAGATAATCTTTATAAAAATATCATATGGGTTATGAAAAAATATTTCTTTTTGTTTTTCTTTGATTTCTCTTCCTTCACAATTTTATTATCATTCTTTTCCTTTGCTCACTTTTTTTTCTTTTATCACTTTTTTTATTAAGTCAGGTAATTATTCCTTTTTGAAATACATTTTTTCAACAATCTCAATGTGAAACATACGTCTATGAAATGAATAGTAATTATAGCCTTGTTTTATTTTTTGTTACACGATTAAAGATGCTCTTATCTGGAGAAAAAATGTCACCTATAGTAAAATTGAAATATGAAACATGTTTTAGTACATATAATTAAAATAGCTGCAAATTCAAATAGGTTATTTCCAATCCTTCATATTTGCATACTTACAAGTTCATTTTGCATCATTGAATGATTTCCTTTAGTGAACTGAGTGTAGAAATATCGAATACTCTCAAGGTAGATGGTTTTTTAAAATTTTTTTAAATGTAATATATAAGTAAGGGCTGAAATAAAGGATTATAAGAAATACAATTCTATTTTCTAGTGAATCATTCCATTCAAATAATGTTTTCAGAAACTGAGTCCAAGAACCATGTGTAGTGGCTCACCTGTAATCCCAGAAAGACAGAGACAAAAGCATTGCAAATTCAAGGTCACTTAGCAAGACTTTGTATTCCAATTTAAAAAGAGAATAAACACATTTTCAGGGATCCTCAAGGTCAAAGTGTTTTTGTGTTATCGGGATGTTATTTGTCTGTTACATGAGTGTCATTCTGCTACATGGTTGAGGATGACATCATTGCTCTGAGGCATAGATGTGTACTAGTACACTCTTGTGTTTATAAATTTTTCTGAAGTAGTTAGATGGAGGCAGTAGTTTAGATATAAATCAAGGTAGGTGTGTTTTCAGAGATTAACTGAATTTATTCTTTTTTAATATTTATTTTTTAGTTGTGCTTGGACACAATATCTTTATTTATTTATTTTTATGTGGTGCTGAGAATCCAACCCAGGGTCCTGCATTTGGTAGGTAGGCGAGCACTCTACCACTGAGCCACAACCCCAGCCCTGGATTTATTCTTGATAATCATATTTTAATTTTACTAGTCAGCTTTGATTATACCTGCTTTAACTTCTGTATCTTCATGTTCTCTTTCCCTAATAATAATTTGGAATTCTTGTAGTTTTTCTTGTACATATGTAAAGACACTATAAGTATACTTTGTTATCTTATTTTGAAATAATATAAAAACTTTAATTTTTTTTCTAAATTTATCTAAAACAGTCATAACTTTAGAACTTGTAATATTGTGCTTAAAATAAAATATTGCAGTATGTTTGTCTTATATTTAAAATTTGATCATTTATTTAACATGAGAGGTTGGAAGATACACTTTATTAATACTTGCTATCTCTACAGATGTTGAAAAGGTTGAAACATACACACCAGAGAGTTATCTTAACTCATGGAGGAAGAAAAAAAAATCAGAAGAAACTAGTGAAATTATACACAAGAAACAGAAATTTGATGGAATTTGTATTTTGGGGGGTATTATAGATACCAATACTTTAATGTATTGTTTCTCATACAACAGAATGTTTTTTGAATAGTACTATGGTATCAGTTATCAGTGCAATATTGAGATCAATTATTCAGAATTAAAAAATAAATTTAATCTTTTGAACATAGATATAATAAGGTCTTGTTACAGCCTTCAAACTGTAAATTAAATACTAAGGCATTTTATTGGCTTAGTTATTATACCTTTTGACTGAAGAACTGTATGCAGTATTTCAAAAACAAAAACAAAAAATAAATAAATCTTGTAGAGTTGACATTGCTCAATACCTGCTAGATGAGGAGTCAGTAAAAGAAATCATGGCAGTGCAAGACCACTTACATGAAAATGTTTGGCAGCAAACATTAAAGGAACTAATAGGTCAAAATGTTAAATAAGCTTTGTGAATCTCATGGTTGATCTGGAACAACAGTGCAAGAGCAATGGTAGGTAAACTGCAGTTGCTTCAGTGGAATTCAAGGTGGAAGCCACACACTGTACATACTGTGTTCTCTTCATCAATCACAGAAAAACAAATTCTGTTTCTCTTAAGAATTTCCCCCATAAAGCAGTAAAATAATTATTTTTTAACATCTAAATCCTTGATAACAGATCTTTATATGTTTGACAACATGGGGCTATATACCAAAGTGCAATACATGTGTCTCAGACAAACCTTCATTTAATTGAGGTGTGAAATATTGTTGCAGATGCTTTTATCATGAAACACCTTTTTTTTTTTTAAAGAATGGTTGACAGAGGAACTATAGTTATTCAAATTTAGGCATTTATCAGATGCTTTCTCAAAAATAAATTGTCACTTTGTTAAGAGTGTAAAATTTTTTTTATACCCAAAGGACAGAATATCTACATTAGATCTACTGATGACTTCTCAATTTTTTTTATGGTTTGTAAATTTTACCACACGCAGATGAAAAGTTTCATCCTTCCATTTGGGATTTCCTTCATGCACCATTCATCACCACAATCACCTTTCCCCACCAATGATCACTTCCTCAAGTTCTTATAGATTTCAGACTTAGAAAAAGGCACATCCCATCAATAACTTAATCTTTCAGCTTTAATAAAATGGTCAATAATACATGCATGTAAACACAATGACAGTTTTATTCATTATCAACTATAGTCATGAAATGAGAAAAAGAACAGTAACATTCCTCTGCAGGTAAGCAAGTAAGTGGATCAATATTTGTTTAAATAGGATTTTATACCCTTCAACTATTTTCTCAAACAATTCTCTAGATCCTAACAATAAAAAGAACAATAATGATCTTCTTGTTGTCATTATTGGTGGATAAAGCATTTACTTATGAAATAAAATGCTTTATGATGTATTTTATGAAAGTACAAACAAGACAAATGACTTATTAGTCATTCTTCAATTAGTTTTTTCACATCACTAACTCTAAAATCATCCGCGGTGGCAGTCACCCAACAGGCATGTGAGCAAAAGTAGTCTCTTCTTCTATCCCCTACCCCTATCCCAGTTAAGTCATAGTAGCCACAAAACAAACAAACAAACAAACAAAAACAAACAAAAAAAACAAGCACAAAACTAAACAAACCAACAAAACAAAAAAAGTTGACGTTAGAAAGCCATAACGATGTGAACTTTTGAGTGATTGGTTTAGGAAATGAAGAATATATTCACTATAACTTTTAAGATAAATACCAAAAAATGGCCAAGTTGACCTGGGCTTTATTTGGCTTCTAGCATTATTTTTAGACAGGAAATTACCAAATCCACATATTCCAATTAAACCAGATCTACATTTTTTCAGTCAATAGAAACTTCACTAATTAACTGAATATAGATGGTTGAAAATTTTTCCTTTTTCATATTACTTTAGAATAGCATTTCATTGCAGTCACATCTAAAAACTATTTGTTGCTCTTAAGGAAACCTGGAACAGAGTTCTAGTTGAGGCTTTAATAATATTCATTCATAGGACTAAAAAAACATTTATTCTGTATGTTTTTAATAGTAGTTATGAGCAAGGATTGCAAGTAGATTGTTATATTTCACATAAAATATTCCCATTAACTTTAATAATGCTCTAATGCCTTAAAAACCATCACTTTTAGCCATGTAGACTGAATTTTTTATGAGAAATCACCTGTGAGATTTCAGAGAAAAAAAAACCTACATAATTTAATTATATGTTAAATTATACAGTAGTCTTGTCTTTTTACAGTAAAGCAATATGTTTGTGGTTGACTAGAATGGTGGGATATAGAAGTCATTAGCCAACAATTATGGACATGTTTTATGTGTCTAAAATTTTTTCACTAAATTTCATTAAATTTTCCCTCAGTTGGGATACTTTGGACATCACACCTTCCTTAACTCATCCATTCATCTGCTGTGTGCCATTTGTCATATTATTAATCATCCTCGATCCAGAGTTTATTTGTTTAAAATTTGCAGTAATTTGGAATCATCAGGAAATGCAATATTGTAATAAATCAGATTAAAGAGTCAGATTAAAGAATCATAATCAAAATAGTAATTATGGAGCAATCTAAAAATAATTTTTAAAAGCAAGTTTTGTAGGGGGAAAAAAGGCAGTGAGAATGATGAGAAATTTGTAAGAGATGAAACAGAACCTAGGTACCCCAAATGAAATAGGATATTATTAAACATGATCATTAAATGAAAAATAGGAAATTTTGAGAAAAATAAACAGGTAATAAAAATCTTACCAACACACACAAACTATAACAAATAGGATCTATCATCATAGTAAAATCCATAGAGAATACTGGCAACAATAAATGTTGGTGAGGATGTGGGGGGAAAGGTTCACTCATACATTGCTTGTGGGACTGAAAATTGGTGCAACCCATATGGAAAGCAGTATGCAGATTCCTCAGAAAACTTGGAATGGAACCACCATTTGACACAGCTTTATCACTCCTCAATTTATACTCAAAGGACTTAAAATCAGCTACTACTTGACACAGCCACATCAATGTTTATAGCATCTCAATTCACAGTAGCTAAACTATAGAACCAATCTAGGTGTACTTCAATAGATAAATAGATAAAGAAAATACATTCAATGGAATATTACTCGGTATTAAAGAAGAATGAAATATGGCATTTACAAGTAAATGGGTAAAGTTGGAGAATATCATGCTAAATATCATGCGAAATAAGCCAATCTCAAAAAATCAAAGCTGAAATGTTTTCTCTGATATATGGTTGCTAATTCACAATAAGGGGTGGGGGGGCAAGAAAAGAACAGAGTTATTTTAGATTAGGTAGAGGAGAGTGAAGGGAGAGGAGAGGAGGAGATATGTGGATATAAAGGACAGTAGAATGAAACAGACATTATTATGTTACATTGAAACAGACATTATTATCTTACATGACCAAAGTGATTCTATAACATGTACAGCCAGAAAAATGAGAATTCATACCCCATCTATGTATGATATATCAAAGTGCATAAATGTATTGTACTGTCATGTATAACTAACACATTTTTTGCAAGTAGATTGTTATAGCTGTTCACATAAAATGTTCACATGTATAACTAATACATTGTATTGTCATGTATAACTAAATAATTTTTTAAAAAGCCACAAAAAAGCATCAGAAATAGGATACAGAAGATGGAAAACAACCCAGTTATATCATAAATCATCATAAAATGGTATTAATTAGAATATTAAAAGTCATAAATCCTAAAAATTTCCCAAAGATTATACATCATACTGAAAAAGTAGAACATATGGAAAACAAAACCAGCATCAAAATGACTCTTATGAATCAAGTTAGTGAGGATAATAATTCCAATTGAAAAATAAACAAAGGGCAATGAATAACAGAAAGAACAAGTTATCTTTAATAAATCATTGGCAACTTTATCAATTTTCAAAAAATAAATAATTATCAAGTTATTTTATCAATTACTTGAAACACAAAAATATAATTTTAACATACAGTATTTGTAAGTGTATTGGAACTGTAATATTTATTGAATATAAACTTTGTTATTTCATTCTATTTAATAAAATCTTTGTAAAAATTCATATAGAAAAAATCTGAAATATTTAATAATATGTATACATATACATATATATACATCATATACATGCAGTTATGAGTTGCTTTATGATGGGAAACATTCTGAGAAATGGTAGGTAATTTTGTCATTGTGCAAATAGGTTTGACAAATAATGAATATTTTCTCTGGTAAGTAATTTTCCTCTACAATCAACTTATCTATAGTTTCTAAAATTTCTTCAGCAACCATTAGATTAGCACTCTGAGACTTATCACTCACTTTCACATTATATAATAATAATGATTCTTGAATCACTGAAATCACCTGCAGTTTGCCTTAAGTTCAACATCCACTCAGAAGTGCAGTTTTTTTTTCTTTTTTAAAAATTTATTTATTTATTCTAATTTGTTATCCATAAAAGCAGAATGCATTTTAATTCCTAGTACACATATAGAGCATAATTTTTCATGTCTCTGGTTGTACACACAGTAGAGTCACACCTTATGTACTAAGGGTAATGATGTTCATCTCATTCAGCCATCATGTCCCCTTCCTTAAATTCCCCTTCCCTTTGCCCTATCTATAGTTCCTCTATTCCTATCATGCTCCCCACCCCCAAACCCCATTATGGATTAGCATCCATATATCAGACAAAACATTTGGCCTTTGGCTTTTTGGGATTGGCTTACTTCACTTAGCATGATATTCTCCAACTCCATCCATTTACCTGCAAATGCCATGATTTTATTCTCTTTTAATGCTGAGTAATATTCCATTGTGTATATATATGACATTTTCTTTATCCATTCATCTACGGAAGGGCATCTTGATTGGTTCCACATTTTAGCTATTGTGAATTGTGCTGCTATAGACATTGATGTTGCTGCATCACTGAAGTATTCTATTTTTAAGTCCTTTGGGTATAAACCAAGAAGTGGGATAGCTGGATCAAATGGTAGTTCCATTCCCAGTTTTCTAAGGAATCTCCAAACTGTGTTCCATATTGGCTGCATCAATTTGCAGTCCCACCAGCAATGTATGAGTGCATGTTTCTCCCCACATCCTCACTAACATTTATTGTTGTTTGTATTCTTAATAGCTGCCAATGTGAATGGAGTGAGATGAAATATTATAGTAGTTTTGATTTGCATTTCTCTAATTGCTAGAGATGTTGAACATTTTTTCGTATATTTGTTGATTGTATATCATCTTCTGAGAAGTGTTTATTCAGGTATTTGGCTCACTTTTGATTGGTTATTATTATTATTATTATTATTATTATTATTTGCTGTTAAGTTTTTTGAGTTCTTTATATATCTTAGAGATTCATGCTGTAGCTAATGTGTGTGTGATAAAAATTTGCTCCCAAGTATTTTATTTTTTTGAGGATATTGTGAATGGGGTAGTTATCCTCATTTCCATTTCAGAGGATTTGTCACTGGCATACAGTAATGCCTTTGATTTATGGGTGTTGATTTTATATCCTGCCACTTTGCTGAATTCATTTACTAGTTTTAGGAGTTTCTTGGTAGAACCTTTTGGGTCTGCTAGGTATAGGATCATGTCATCAGCAAATAGTGCTGAGAGCCATAGCCAAGTAGGAATAACGCATGGCATTTTTGGTAGAAAGGTGACCCTGCTCAGGGATTAGGGTGGCTCCAGGTTTAGGGTGGATCCTGCTGGATTAGGGTGGCTCCAGGTTTAGGGTGGATCCTGCTGGGAATAGGGCATATCCTGCTGCCTCAGGCGCCCGCTCCTTGAGTTCCCGTGGAGTTCTCAAGGGGGTTCTGAGAGTATTGGTATGCAGAGCCCGGTGGAGGGAGTGTATTTTTCCAGAATGTGCGTGTAGAGTGTTGGTGAGAGTTTGGGAATAAAGAGTTGCTGTTGGAATCTACAAATTTTTGTGGTGGCTCGGTTATTGTGAGCCCAGACAGACTGCGGCAAAATAGTGTTAATTTAAATTCTTCTTTTCCTGTATTTATGCCTTTAATTTCTTTCATCTGTTTAATTGCTCTGGCCAGTGTTTTGAGAACTATGTTGAATTGAAGTGGTGACAGAGGGCATCCCTGTCTTGTTCCAGATTTTAGAGGGAATGCCTTCAATTTTTCTCCATTTAGAATGATGCTGGCCTGAGGCTTAGCATAAATAGCTTTTCAATGTTTAGATAAGTTCCTGTTATCTCTAGTTTTCTAGTGTTTTGAACATAAAGGGATGCTGTATTTTGTCGAACGCTTTTTCTGCATCTATCAAGTTGATCATATGGTTCTTATCTTTAAGTCTATTGATGTGGTGAATTACATTTATTGATTTCTGTATATTGAACTAGTCTTGCATCCCAGGGATGAATCCTACTTGATCATGGTGCACGATCTCTTTGATATGCTTTTGTATCTGATTTGCCAGAATTTTACTTGGGAATCAACCTAACAAAAGAGGTGAAAGATCTATACAACAAAAACTACAGAACCCTAAAGAGAGAAATAGAAGAAGACCTTAGAAAACGGAAAATTATACCTTGCTCATGGATAGGTAGAATTAATATTATTAAAATCGCCAAATTACCAAAAGCACTTTACAGATTCAATACAATTCCAATCAAATTCCCAACAGCATTCCTTGCAGAAATAGAAAAAGCAATCATGAAATTCATTTGGGAAAATAAGAGACCCAGAATAGCTAAAGCAATTCTAAGCAAAAAGAGTGAAACAGGTGGTATTGCAATACCAGATTTTAAACTACAATACAGGGCAATAGTAACAAAAATGAAATGTCCTTCTTTATTCCTTTTGATTGACTTTAAGTCTACTTTATTTGATAAGAGGATTGAAACCCCTTCTTGTTTCTTTAGTCAATATGAGTGGAATGTTTTTTTCCCAAATGCCGCAGTCTGGCTGCAGCAAAATAACCGGGGGGTGACGAGCAACTTGTGTAGATTGATACAGCAGGAGTGGGAGCCGTTTATTGTAGGACAGGAGGGGTATATATACATTCCACACAGCTTATCTTAATTAACATAAACTATACACAGCAGTCAACCAATAAGGAATCTCCACACTTAATGGCTCGCTGGCATTACTTCACAAACCACTCCCTCTGGCAAAATGCCAGGCGCCATCCAGACTTGTTTACAGATCCTAACACCTAAACTTTCACCTTCAGTCTGTGGATTTCTTTTTCTATGAGATGAGTCTCTTGAAGGCAGCATATTGTCGGGTCTTTTTTTTTTTTAATCCAATCTGCCAGCCTATGTTTTTTGATTGGTGAATTTAGACCATTACCATTCAGGGTTTTTACTGGGACATGATATGTATTTCTGGTCATTTTTATTTATTTTTGGTATTTAACAAAATTAAAATTTTGTTTATTTTGGTATTTTTGGTTTCTCCTTTAATTGATTTTTCCTTTAATATAATACTTCCCTTTGCTGACTTTCATTGTTGTTTTTCATTTCTTCCTCATGGAATATGTCTTGTAGTGCAGGCTTTCTAGTTGTAAATTCTTTTAACTTTTGTTTATCATGGAAGGTTTTTCTTTTGTCATCAAATCTAAAGCTTAATTTTGCTGAATATAAGATTCTTGGTTAGAGCTTGTTATATGTTGTTTCAGGATAGTCTAGCTCTCAGGGTCTGGTCAAAAAAATATGCAAATAACCTAATTGGTTTCCCCTATATGTAATCTGATTCCTTTCTCTTGTGGTTTTTAAAATTCTCTCCTTATTCTCTATGTTAAGCATTTTCATTATAATTTGCGTTGATGTGACTCTGTTGTGATTTTGGACATTTGGTGTCCTATAAGCCTCTTGAAATGGTTTCCCAACTCATTCTTCATGTTTGGAATTTTTCTGATATTATTTCAGTGAATATATTGTTCATTCCTTTGGTTTGAAACTCTATGACTTCCTCTATCCCAATAATTCTTAAATGTGATCTTTTTATTTACCCCATAATTCTTGAATGTTTTGCTCATTTTCTCTTACCATCTTCACTGTGTAGTCAAAATTATTTTTAAGAATATATATTTTTTCTTGGTTGTCTGAGGTCCTGTCTTTCATGAGGTTTAGTCTGTTGGCACTGCTTTCTATTGAGGTTTTTAAATTTTGTTTATTATTTCCTTCATTTCAAGGATTTCTGTTTTTTTTTTCAGAACATCTGTCTACTTATTGAAGTAATCTTTTGCTGCCTGTATTTGCTCTCTTATGTCATCCTTTAATTCACAGAGCATTTTAATTATGTACATCCTGAACTCCTTGTCTGTAATTTCTTCTGGTATGGTGGCCATGGAGTCTAATAATGTAGTCTCCTGGTTTGTTTGGGGAAATTTCTTTCCTTTTTTTTCATGTTGTTCATACATCTTTCCTTCTAGCACTGCAGAACTGAGGCATTACAGTTTTTACATTGTAGGCTTATAGTGTCACTTCAGGATTCCAATACCTCTTCTTTAAGGGGGAGAACAATATTAACAGATTCCAATACAAACAATAACAAACTTAAACCAAATAACTGCTACTAAGACATTTATGGTTTAGTCACAATATACAGAAATGGTGTGTTCAATTGTTATCTACAATATAAAGAGTAGTTTTGCAAAAGGACCTACAGTTTCTGATGGTGGACATAGAGCCAGGAGTGAGGTGTAGTTTGAGATGTTTAGGGGGTAAGAGGTGAGGCTATAGAGTTATTAGATCTTAGAAAGTGTGAAAGAAGAATCTAAAGAAGTTGGTTAATAGCAGGAGAAGAGCAAGAAAGTAATTTTGGGAAGACAAGTAATTGGTGAGACAATAAAATACAAAAAGCAAACAAAATAAATATTAAGAAAAATTTAAAAAGTAAAAATTGGAGATAAAAGAATATACAACACAACTATAATGTACTACTCAGACAACCCAGTCCTCAATAGCCTAATTCACAAAAATTACTTGTTTTCACAAGGATTATTTTTATTGGAGATCAGTATGTTTCCTGATTCCCTTCTCATCCAAGAGGTGAGGTTGTCTGTTGTTTGCTGGTAACTCCACCCTCAGGATGGTGAAGGTTTTTAGGGTGGGAGGGTTAGTCTTAGAGGCAGAGCTCCTAAAGATGGGGTATAGCCCTTGCTGGTCCCTGATGGAAAAGTACACCCCAAGGATCTCCTTTCAGGCCTGCTCTTGTGATGTGGGTGCCTCTTCTTATCTCCTTCTATCACCTGTAAACCTCACAATTCCTGGTCTCTAATTTAGTCTCTAAACTTTATCTCTTCGCCCCTCACTTTCTACTTCCCAACCAGAAACCTTTCTCCAGAGAGAAAGGTTTGCTCTCTTTGCTCCTGTGGCAGAGAACTGTTTTGTATTGAGCAGTTCAGGTCTAGGTTTTGGTAGTTATAGCCAGCCGTGTAGTTGCAAACAGTGTACCAGGTTAGTGGCTACCTGAGGGAAGGGGAAATTAGGGATTAATTTTACCTTGATATTGCTTCTAAGCACCAGCCAGTGTTCCAAGCTGGGGGTTGCCCAGCTATAGATAGAGAGAAAGGTGTCCCAAGATGGAGGCGGCTGCTTTCAGAAATGGGGTGTTGGATGGGGTGGGGCTGGGCAGTAGTGGTTGGTGGCATGTTCAGATATGAAGCTCTGTGGTATGCAGTGTAATGGCTGGTGGCTATCTTTAGACCCTGTGTGGTGTTCCCAGGTGTAGGCTAACACATGTAGTGGACTATGGCAGTAGTTGCAGTGTCCCAAGATAGAGTCCACGGGGGAGCTCCACATTGGTAGATGGGGGTACAAGTGGCAAAATGGTGGCTGGAATTTTCTGTGTTGGCAGAGGCTGGGATTCCTGCATGGGTGGGTGGCTAGGAGTCCTGTGTGGGTGGTGCTGATGCCATTGGTCCTGCTTGGGCACCCAGAGGTCCTGCATGGGAGAGTGTCAGGGAGTCCTGCACTGATGCTGGGGCCTGGAAACCTGTGTGGCTCAGTGGCCCTGTTTTCTGCGTGGGAGCTTTCAGGGGGTCCTCTAATCTCCCCTAGAGAAACAGTATTTCCACTACTTGAATCCCAGGTCACAGAGCGACACAGAATGAAACGTCCCTCTAGTCTGCCATATTGGATCCTCAAAGTCTTTCCTTTCAGCACTACAAACACCCATTTAGCTTTGACTACGTCCCTGTGGTGCTAACATGGATACATTTCAGAGCCTAGTCTTCAATCCAGGTCATTAAGTGTTTTTCCATATCTGACATAGGCCCTCCTTGAATTTGTTTTAGTCTCATCAACTTCATTTAAGCAGATCCTTTAACAACTGTGTGACTTTGCCCTTGTTCTTCAACAGAGTAGCTATGGAGGAATGGGGCATGCCTGACTATGAACAATAGCTGTCACTGAGTTTCCACCACCATAGTTTTTTGATCAATTTAGTTTCATTTCCTGGGTAATCGGTTGACATGGCCTCTTACCAGCAACATTAGCAATGAAATTTTGTATGCATAATGAAGAAAACAATGCTTGTTTAAGCACAAGAAAAATGCAATCAATATATAGTAAATGCAAAATATGTGAGGCTGCTGATGGTCTGTCATGGCATATTGTTTTACATTAAACTTTTTCTAGCAAGGAGTTCATTCTAAAATAATGGTAAAAAGTATAGTATAGTAAATACAAAAAATAGTCATGTAGTCATTTATTATCATTACCAAGTATTATGTACTGTGCATAATTTAGATGTGTTGTACCTTTTTATGACTGGCAGCACAGTAGATTTGTTTACGTCAGTGCTACCATAGACAAGCACATAATGTGTTACATTAATATTATAATGCAATGATAGGTGACAGAAATTTCTCATCTCCTTTATAATCTTATCAAATTAGCATCATCTGTATCATCCATTATTGACCATAAACAACATTATTAAGTGGAGTATTACTGTGTGTATGTGTGTGTACGTTCACTATATTTGTACAATAAGGGAATTGGTTAAATAAGTAAATGCTGGTACACTATATCTACAAAACAGAATCAACAGTAGCTAGGCACAGTGGCACATGCCTTGGAAGGCAGAGCCAGGATGATTGCAAGTTCCTAGTCAGCCTCAGCAACTTAGTGTGGCCCTAAGCAATTTGATGAATTGCTAATGAATGTGGCTCAGTGCTTCAATCCCTGGTACAAAAAATAAAAGGGAGAATCAACATTAAAAATAATTCCAAGAAAATATCCAGTGATACATAAAATGATAAAGATATACTATTAAAGACAGGTTGCAACATATATACTTATATAATTTCAATTTTTACTTTGAATATAGATTTGGATATATGAATGTATGTATATGGCTCTATGTGTGTACATAAGAATACATATTCTGCTGCAAAAGAAAATATAATGAGTTGATAGAATTCAAATTTTTTGAATCCTCCTATATATACTTTCAGAAAGGATAATATTTAACTTAAAATTTATTTTTCTCAATAATTTTATAGTTAATTGGGATATTAATAAATGAACTTTTCTAATGTGGACAGTTAAAACGTAAATGCATGAATATATGCTCTTACTCAGCTATATTGGATTTTCTAAATAAGAAATATATTCTTCTGGATTAAAATATTATTGCAGAATGCTTTTAATAAAGTCAAAATGGCCTGTGATTAATCATTTTGTTGAGTCTTCACACATTCATAGCTTATTTCCATTTCTGATTATAAAAAGACATTTCTTTTCCCTGATTAAAGGAATAAGAAAGAAAAATGGAAAAAAAAAAACAGGAGGGGGGGGATAAATGGTGAGCTAAAGGACAGATTGAGTGTATGTATTTTAATCTGGCAGTTGTCTTGTGTAATTTTTTTTGCCAAAAGACTGCTAATTTCATACAAAAATTTAAATATTGTAGCAGTCACCCAACTTAAACATTTGGCAAATAGTTATTCTATTTTAAAAATAAAAAATATTTCTCAAGCGCTTCTGTTTGCAAAATACTGTCTTACACTATTCTTTATGTTTGTTTAATTATTATTTTGGAGACAATCTTCTTTAAATTTGGGAACACACACCTACCCATCACAACCATTCAAGAATATTTTGGTTTATTGAATTAGTAAAAGTGAAAGGGACATTCTTTTCATCTTCCTTCACTTTTTCCCCTTCCTTCCTTTCTTCCTTCCTTCCTTCTTTCTTTCCTTCCTTCCTTCCTTCCTTCCTTCCTTCCTTCCTTCCTTCCTTCCTTCCTTCCTTCCTTCCTTCCTTTCTTCTTTCCTATTTAATGAACATATTGTCAATGTTTCAAAACACATAGAAGGTATACATAAAAGCAAAATATTATTAGGGTGTAAAATATATTTCTAGCAGGAAAACTTGAAAAAATGTAAAAGTTATTTTATATTTGCCTCAATTTAACAAAAACAAACTGAAACCCACTTTTCACAGGAACATGGAAGCTCTCACTTTTAGATGTGAATTATCCCAAGGGAATATTTGCTAGATTCACACGGCTTCAAGCACCATGTTCTCAATCCCATGAGTGCCTTTTGTTTTTTCTTCTGTCCTCAAACTGACATTAGAGGGAGATTTTTTCTTTTAATGAAAAATGAAGCTGGAGTGTTGAAATTATACAATCTGCTCTGCTCCACTTGACTGCATTACTTTCAAATCTAAAATAGTTTCTAGAATTCCTAAGAAAAATTCTAGAAGTATGATGTTACAGAGTTAATATAGACTAATAGGCATATTTTGTTATTTTCCCATTTAACTAAGGAACATATTTTCTAGTTTAGGAGGAAGAAAAATATTTATGTGAAAGTTTACCAAAATTTGGATTTATTATAGACTTAGATGTTAGGAGAAGAAAGTGATATGGGAGATTAACTGTGGGATATTAAAAATGTCTGTTGGATATTTGTTCAATCTGAATCTCATGCCCTTTAAAATTTTTCAATTTTAAGAAATATATAGGAAATTATTCCCACCACTGAAATGTACTATTTTGATCAATTAACTTATTTAATAAGAGCTCTACTTTGAGGCAGCATTTTCACAAGGGGCTAATAATCACAATTAACCATTTCACCATTATTGATCAAAAAGATGGTTTAACTCATCTTCACTAAACAGCTAAACACTAGTATCAACTGACTACAAACCTTTGAAAGAAAAACAACTGTACTCTAACTGAGTGTATTTAGAAGCAAATGCTGCTTTTTTAAGCTTCAGAGACCCTAAGTTGCATTGACCCTTCCAAGGTTATGAGAAGAACCTTTTAATATGGTCCCTTGGCCATACAGTTTTATAAAACTTGGTAAAGTAGGACAATGTCTCAGTCAGAAAGACTGCTGTGTTCTTTCATTCTGACCTCTCCATCATCGTTGGCAGTGAGTTGGGGCAATTGGCACTTGGTAGGGGAAAGCTGAATCATAGAAAAATTTATTTTTGGCTTAGTCAGCACATTTAAGTAGTTTAAAATCACTTTTGCATATATTTCAGCTATTTCTAGTTATTCCACTATGACCCAAAGGTTTAGGGGGCAGAGGTTAGTCATATGATGATAAAAACATGTTCTAGACATCCAGAACTAAAGGTATGTCAGTAATAGAAGACAAAAAAAATGTTTAATATGCATGGAGGGAGAATCTAGACTCTAAAATCATTCTAAGTCATCACTCATAAAAGATAGTTTTAAAAGCTTTTCCATAGTGTGACAGCAATTCTAAAAACCCGTATAACATTTCCCAAAATAAATTTCAATACACTTTTTTAGATTCTCAATAATAATAAATAAATAATTTATCAAACATTTGAGGAAAAGTAGTGAATTATCTTCCATTTTTTTATATAGAGATAATAAAATTGTTTCATGAACAAACAATCAAAGAGTTTACAGTCCAAACATTTTTTAAATGCAATAAATGGATATATTAAGGAGTTATAATCAATTAGTATAAATAACAATATTATTTATCTGGATATCTTGAAATTTGGAATATTTGTTGTCTTTTTGCACTTTGTAATTATTTGTAACTTTCATTGTAAATTAATATTTATTTTTATACCTAAATTTGTATTGTTTTCCTATTTAGGATTCCTAATTTTAGGAGCTTTGGGCTTTACAAAAATTATATTATTCCCAAATATCAAGAAGGAAATATTTTAGTCAAATATTAATTATCAGATTGGAGGAAAATTCAAAATGTTCTAGTGTTTTCAGCTTGCACTTTTGGGACATGGATTGATTTATAGAATTTCCTTAAATATCATAGACAAAGAAGAAATAAACTCAAGGTAAATTTTTCATGATGTCCACTTTCAGTGAATAGCTACTCAGTTGTCAAGTTCCCTACTGTAAACATTCTTCCAGGGCCTAAGAAAACATGAAAGTATTTGTATTAATTTTTAATTGCTGATATAAAAAATTACCAAATTTAGCAACCTTAAACAAAAACCATTTGTTATCTCAGTTTCTGTGTCTTAGAAATTGAGAGACATTTTGGATCAACTGGTGGCAAGAGATTGAAATAAATTACATGACAGGGCTCCTTTCTGAAAACTTAAGGGGGAATCTGCCTCTAAGCTTATTAAAGATGTGAGCAAAATTTAGGTCTAGGTTATAGGACTAGGTCCCCCTTTTCTTGTTGACTGGTGACTAGGGGTTGTCTTCAGTTTCTAGAGGATACCACATTCCTTGACTACTAATTATATAACTTCTTTCTTTAGTTTCAGAAATGGTGGACAGAATCCTTCTCATATTTATATCATTTTAATGTCATCTTCTCATCTCTGTGTTTTTTCTTTCCACTGTATCTCACTTATGAACACTTCTGCCTTTGTTTTCTATGTTTAAGGTCTCATATGATTACAATGAACCCTTCTAAATAAACCAAGATGCTCTATGTGTTTTAAGGTCAGATGACTAATAAACATCATCACATTTACAAATTCTCATCACAGGCAGAACCTATATTAGTGTTTCATTGAAAGAAGATGGAAGTCTCCTTTCAATGAAACACTAATATATTTGGGGGAACAAACATGGTTATAATACTGCCAGCTACTGCACTAATTTAGCCCAACCTTATAATATTAAAATTGGGGAGTTTAGAATAAAGTGATTCATTCAAAGATTTATCTACAATTTTTTCATTATATTAATGGATACATGAGACTACATCTTTAAAAATATTGAGCTGTTACATTATCTGCTTAGGAAAAAAATGCATGGAAGTTTATCCAATTTTCACAAATTTTTATGCTTCCCCCAATCAATAATACAAAATATCACTGCTTCAATGCTTAAAAGGAATTGGAAGTTCAGTTACACTGCTTCTGTCAAAAATGTTATCTAAATGATACTTGAAGGATGGATAAGTATTGAGCTCTTCCTTCTGTAGGGATCAGGCTTCTCTGGAAAGGACCCCTTAGTAAACAGTTAAATAGTTAAGACGCTTGTGATATTTGGTCTCTGTTGCAATCACTGGTTCTTATGTTTGTAGCATGAAAACCAAGAGAAACCATACATAAATTAATGAATATAAAAATGTTTCAACAAAACTGTAGTAAGGAAAATGGTAGTGCACAAGCTTTAGTTCAGAGAAGGAAGGTGGTCAGTTTATTGTGCCAGATCCTGGTGTGGAGATTTGGATCCTATATCTGGGTACTTAATTTTCTTGGCTAACCCAACCACATTACTTTTGAATGTCATGCAGAAGGTCTCCATTCATGTAGAATTACTTTAACTGATAGATTATAAAAAGATAAGATCATGTATTTAGAAACTTCATATCTTCTCCAAAACTTTCCGTGTGCATTATATTGATAATGACCTTGATATATTATCCACATTACAAATATTCTTCAAAATTCAGTGTCAGGAATGGGTGGGTATATGTGTTTTTCTCACGATGATTTAATAAGCTTTACTTTGACAACCGATAAAAATTACATATCCCATTGTGTTTCCTTTGTTCAAATTTGGTATATAAGCAGTCTGGACTCAAAATGGCAACTCATGTTTATACTTATACATGTAAGGTTTTAAACACATTTATTCCCCCTTATTTTCTTCAAACTGATAGCATATTTCTTAAAACTGATAGCATACATGGTTTTAAAATCTTTCTAAAATCCCTAGATATAACTTACAAATGAATATATAATAGTAGATTTTGAATTTAATAATTTATAATTGGTCTTCCTGAAATGTAAATATTGATGTTTGCATTTCATAATGTCAGCTAGTTACTCTTCTGTATTCTCTGATTAATTAATTTTCTGCATGCCCTTATATTGGTGGAATTTATCTTCTACATATTTAAACTTCTACAAAAAGTAAGGGGTATATAAATGGGATTGTATCTTATATTTTTATATATATATATATATATATATATATATATATATATCAGTTTCTCAACTTGGCACTACTAACATTGTGGACTAGAAAATCTGCTGAGGAAATCTGCCTTCCACATTGTGTTATATTTAGCATCATCTTAAACTCTGCCCACTAGATGCCAGCATCACCCTCACCAACTTATGAGAACAAAAATATCTCCAGAAATTTTAAAATTCCTCTTGGTGGGCGAGTTGAGAACTATAGATTAATACAGAAAAATATATGACCTATGAATTAACAACATGGTTAAATTTCCATACTGTGAATGGGCAAGTTTAATGAATTCCCAGTACAGATTAAGAAATACACCACTGCTTGTATCCCATAGGCTTTCCCATCTCTACTTCCCCAAGGTAAATGTTTTTATGACTTCTAAGGCTGTAGACTGGTTTTCTGTTCTGCATTGTGTGTAGGTGGAATTACACAGAATTTACTTTTGTTGTTTTGGATCAATATTACTCTTAGAAGATTTATTCATGTTGATGTAGCAATAGTTCTCACATTTTTACTGCCATATGCCATAATTTATTAATTCATTTAAATATTGAGGTACATTTGGTCTTTCTTAGTTTTATTTCTGAGAATGCTAAATCCAATGCAATTTCTTTTATTCAGATTTCCACTTCTTGTGTCACTTTTCTCAAAGATTGAATTTTAAGGAATTTGTACATTTTCTCTTATTTTCCAAGTGTATTTTTTGAAATATTATCTTTCTGCCTTTTTCGTTACTGTGTAACCTATAATTATTTCCCTTCCTTTTTTGCTGATATTAAGAAATTGTGCTTTTACACACTCCTTGAACAATTTTGCCAGTGATTATCATTTTAAATTACTTTATTACTCTTTTCATAATGACTTGATTTTGTTGTTTCCCACTAAGATTCAGTATTAATATGATTCATTCATTCTCTTTTCCTTTTTTCTTATTAATTTGTTTTGTTTTTCTTTTGCTATTCTATTTCTGACTTCAGTTCATATATGTGTGCTTTATCCATCTGTATATCACTGCTTTTCAATCTTATTTTAAAAAATATTTCATTATATGCTTTTAAAACTTATAAACTTTCATTTAGATTCAGATTTAGCTTTGTCCTACAACTCTGTTATCTGATATTTCATTACAATTCTCAACATATTAAATTTCCATCATGACATATTCTCTATCATATTATATTTGAGTGTATTTACAAATACTTGGAAACATTGTAATCTTTTGCCATTGTTTTTAGCCTTAATTTGCCAAATAATAAGAAATATTTGAATGAGTTTCTTTGCATTTTGATGACATTTTCTTCATAACTTCACATATTATGAATTTTGGACAAAATTTGGTGTGCAGATGTTTAATATGGGTTTTATTGCTGGCTACGTCGGTCTACAAATACAAATCAGGGCAGATTATTTAATCCTATAGCCCAGGTGCAATTTATGCTTGTTAACACATTTTGTCTCTCTCTCAACACTGAAATAAATATGAATATCTTCCTTGGTTATAGATTTTTCTATTACTCTTTTTAATTCTGACTTTTTAAAATATACTTTTAGTCATGTTATTAATTACATATGCACTTGAATGTTTTTATTTACATGATAAATTGTTCTTTCAAACATTATGAAATACATCTTAAAATCTGCTAAAACTTTAAAGTCTGCTTTTTATGACATTAATATATTAGCAAGAGTTTTCTTTTGATTTGTTGTCTTTTTTTAATACTCTCATTTCAATGCGTTTTTATCCTTACATTTAGTGTACATCTTTTGAAACATAATTAGATTCTTTCATTTGAATTCAGTCAGAATATTTTCTTTTAATTAGTATACTTAATTCATTTATATTTAATACAATTATTAATGCATTTGCATTTATACCATAATCTCACTATTTATTTTCCATTTATTAATCTAGTTATAGTTGCTTTTCTTTCTTGCTTTATTCTATTTTAAGTATTTTTTATTATTTTGTCCCCCATCAATGTATTATTTTCACCACCTGTTAAAACATTTTTCAATTATTCATTATTGTCTATTATAAAGTAATAACATTTTTTATCAGAAAACACATTGAAATTAGAACACATTAACTTTACTTACTGCTATTTCAATATTTGCATTGTTGTTTTCATAGATTTTAATTCTTCATATAGTTTGAACTCAAGATGACATTAAAAGTATTATTTTGTGCAGTCAATATACATATGTATGTACTCATATATATATACTTTCTTCATTGGCATTTTTTTCCTGCATATACATGTTTCTATTTGGAAACATTTTCCTGCTGCTTGAAAATCTTCACCTGTGTTCTCTGCTGACAAATATTCTCAATTTTTTGTTTGACAATATCTTTATTTTGATTTCATTAACCAAGGATAGTTTCACTAGGTATAGAATTTTAGTTTGCCAGTTGTTTTCTCTTAGTTCCTTACAGATGGTACTCCTTTCTCTCCTGGCCCCTATCATTCCTATGGAGAGGTCAACTAACTGTTACAGTCTTATTGATGCTCCTTTACACATAATGGGTCCTTTCTTCTCCAGGTTCTTTGGTTGTCCTACTTTTAAAAAATCTCTTCAAATAATGGTCCCCTAAGCATATGAACCTTGATTTTTGTTTCCAACTTTTGAGATTGACAAAAGATCTACATGATTTTTTTCCTCTTAGATTTAGTTATCCCTTTTCTGTCCATTGCACAGACACCCCCCCCCCACACACACACACACAATTAAAAAATGCCTCTGGAGAAATGCTGTTCTTACAAGGCCAGCACTTTAAAAACATGATTTTTTTTCTGGATTTATTAATCCAATAGCACAATTTGCCCTAGGAGTTTTTATATATTTTTAATTTATTTTATCTAGATTTTTGGTTGCCTTGTTTAAAATAAATGTGTTTCCTCAACATTTCTGACACTTAAAACTTAAATTTTAAAAATAATATAGATAAAAATGTAAAGTTTTCTCTTTTATTTCTTGATGTCTTTTCCAAGTTTAGAAATTTAAGCTATCAGTGGGTGATGATACAATGTTAATTGGGAATTCCAGTCTTGGTATATGAATAAACTTTAGGACCTGTATTAATCATGTAATCCCAAGCTTTGAAGTCTTGACACATGCCTCATTATATATCAGTGGCTTAAGAAAACAAAGTTTTTGGTTTTTTTCTCACTATGTAAAGTCCATCACATGTTGGTTGACCTTCCAGGACAACTTTACTTCAAGATATTACTAGAAGCTAGGTCACCATATGTTGCTATGGCACTAAAATTTTACTCACTAAAATTCCAGGCCCCTCAAAGTAGGTTATCCACACAGGGTGAATCATTCTCTTTCAATTTCTCTGGAAGTGCAGCTTAACATATGTACTTTCAACCCATTAATCAAAACTAGTTACATGACCCTGGGCCAAGTGCAAGACATGCTAGAAAACATTAACAGTGCCCACAGAATATTTTACAAACATTGGTATCTATGACACAGTAATCATTTGTGATATAGAGTTATAATTATAAAATACATTAATTGCACCAATCATATGCATAAGAAATGTTACAATGAGGATAGGGACTTTATGGGCAGTAAAAATATCAGTGACCGTTCTAATGAATCAGATAAAGCATATTAAATCTCTCACCATTTATATCAGAGGAAATATTATCAGCAAACAATGACAACAACAACAACAACAAAACAACAAGAAGAATGTAAAGTCATTATCTTCTAAAACATTGCTAAGATTCTGGATTGAACAATTACAATATAATGTGTGCTTATAAATTAGAGTGAAATAACAGTAAGTAATTTTTTAAAAATGGTTAATGAAATGCCTTTTTCTTCATTTTTTTCTCACAATTCTTTAGTAAGATAGTGAGATAAACAATTTGGTATTTTTGATGTTTCTGTAAACAGAGTGTTGAATAAGACAGAATGCAAATTGAGAAGATGGCATTAAGTTTTTGGTAGTCTTCAGAGGAATTCTGAGAAAAATAATTTGGAAAACTACTAGTCTAATAAAATATTGAAAATATTTGTGAGGACAATAGGAAGTGAATTCTTTTTTATTCAGTTTTGATGTAACAAGCTTCAGGTGTTGCTAAGTAGCCAGAGACATGCCACTCATTGAATGATATCAATACATGTTTTCAAAGAGAAAGTAAATGACATTAATGAATTTAATCATCAATTCATTGCAGTCACATTTTTTTTTTGTAAATGAAGAAAATGCTTAGTTATTGACAGGCAGAGTTTATAGCTTGTGTTTTAAACATTAAAAAAATGGTGGTAATTCTCCACTAATTTACTCATATTGGCACCATAATTTCCCTTTTGAATGAGTAGAAGAATGATTTTCCAACTTTTTTTTTTTTTGGTACTGTGGATTGAGGTACGTGGGGGCAATTTATCACTAACATAAATCCATGGTTCTTTTTTTCTTTCATATATATATATATATATATATGATAACTTTACATATATATATATATATATATATATATATATATTAGTTATCAATGGATCTTTATTTTTATTTATTTATATGTGGTTATGTGGTGCTGAGAATGGAACCCAGTGCCTCATGCTTGCTAGGCAAGCACTTGACCACTGAGCCACAGTCTCAACCTCTCTTTCTTCCTCCTCCTCCTCCTCTTCTCCTCCTCCTCTTTCTTTTTTTTTTTCTTCTTCTTCTTCTTCAGACAGGGTCTTCTTAAGTTCCTGAGAATCTCACTAAATTGCTGAGGTTAAACTAGAACTTGCCTGCCTCAGCTTTCTGACTCACTGGGTTTCTAGATATGTGCCAAGATGCTCAGCTCCATCTCAATTCTTGATTTAGGGAAATTATTTTGAATTACAATAGAGTTAAATTATCTAAATCACATATAAATAAAATGTATACCCTTTGCAACATTAATATATTCCAGCCTAAATCTGTTGGATTGGTTCCATGCTTTTATTTCTATATTATAGAGCAGAGTAGATTTTCACCTCTCAGCAAAGGGTTTATAATATCCTAAAACTTAATCCAGAGTTCTTTAATGGGTATATTTTTAAGGCACATATATATCTTTTTAGAGCAACTTAATTGAATAACTTAAGGTTATTCAAACATTTTATTTCATTTTCTGTTAGGTAGATAAAAAGCATTAATTGCAGGCACATAAGCTGGTTGAGAGAATATTGATTCTTATAAAAGTATCTTAAAATTGTGCCCTTAGAAAATCTTTGAAACACTAGATACAAATTTATACAAATAGATTATTTACCAAATACATGTACATGTGTATTTATACATCTGTATGTATATATATAATATATATCATATTCATATAAAACAGATCAAGCATACTTATACTTGAAATGAGTTAGTAAGTATGTGAATATATATGTATAGATATATGATATAGATACATATATGAACTAAGAATTCAGACTTATTAACAAAGTAATAGTTGAATGATAATTTTTTTACAAAGTCTGTACTATGTTATCTGTATGTAGGTATATAAGTACACATTTTTAACTCCTAAAATAAAATTACAGATGCTAAATGTAATATGATGTGAAAACCTTCTTACACAGAATTTTGTAAAAACTGAATATCTTTTTATATAACTTATGAGAATAAATCTCTTGTTAAGCATGAGATTGGCAACATAAAATGGAAGGGGATAATCAGGGTCATAATTTAAAGAGCATAATAAGAGTAACATGTCATTTTTCATATCATAATATAGGTTCCTTATATACCCCTATTCCCACAAATACATAAAACCCAGTCGGCTTAGAATGTTCTACCATTTCTTAATTGTTACTCTGGTCACATTTCCCACCCTTAATCCTATTCTTTGAATCTTTAAAAAAATCTGCTGAACACTAATTATTTAACCTTGCCTCCTACCTACTTTCCCTCTTTATTCTGAGGTTTCTTAAGGGCTATAATGAGCTGTCCCCACACAAACAGGCCAAATTAGTGGATAATTACTGCTGGGCCTGTGAATGTTCTCACTCCTCCTTTCTTACAGTTTCACAACATTACCAGAATGGTCTGTCGCCTCCCTACCAATTAGGAACAATTACTACTTTATAACATTAGTGGTGGCAGGCTTATTATGTTGGGGGATATGTAAAAATAAGATGGGGGTAGGGGAGAAAGGCATGGCCAAAGGGGTCATTGTCATTTGAGGAGCTTCAATGCTTTATACTCATTGTTTCATTGTTTTAATTTCATTTTTTTCAGTATTTCAGCTGCAAAGGTTTATATTAACTCTATTAGATGAAAGTGAACATTGTATGTACCCAAGATTGTGTTTTTCTCCTTTTGCACAGAATAATATCTCATTTTGATGGCTTCCATTTTCAAAATAGTGGAAATGGTTCTGTATCAATCTATGGGAAGAAAAAAAAGTATTATTTTGTTTTATTGTTTCTTAGTAAAGATGCCTTTTATTTTTTAGTTGAGATTTTATTCCTGTCATCTGAATTTAGTTTCCTAAGATATATCAAGGATATTATTGAAAAGGAAGGTAGTGTGACACAGAATGTTAGCAAAAATATTTCACTCCAATCTGTATTTAAATAGGAGAGTTTAGGTCAAGATAAATCTATATCAAATATTCAGAATAAAGCATGCTTAAAGATTTTAAGATGATTACATAATAAGGTAACTGTTGAATTTCTGTTGATCTACCTGACTCATCTACCTTAGCCTATCTATTCTGCAATTATTTTTTTCTAATGGATTTTTTATTAATTCTGTGAAAATTTTTTTGAGGATAGGAGTGATGCTTATTTTGGAGGAATGTGAATAAAGTCACAATCTCCCATGCCAGTAAAAAGCATTACTTGATATTATATAGGGATGATTAATTTATTTAGGACATATTTTAGAAATTCATCAATGTGTGAGACACAGTAATGGAGCTGGCTTTACTGTTCTTTTTTGATACTTGGCTCCTGCTAGGATCTCTTTTGCATAGTCACCAAACACACTCTTAATCCTTTCCCATAGATGGAATATTAATTAGTCTAACAAGAAACTATTCTGGATACCATTGATGGGGAAAAAATGTTCACATGGAGTTAGTAACAAATGTTACCAATAGTGTCAGGTGCATCATTATAGATGTTGTTATTAAAATAATTATTACTAATATTATTATTATGGAATAAGGACACTAGGTTTGTCAAACTCAGGAATGTCATTTTGGTTGAGTGGAAAGAATGGAAAATGAACTTCAGAAAGTTAAATAAAGGTTATATGGAAAGATTGGTTAAGAAGTAATAAAAATGAGAATAAATTGATTCTGCTTTCATGTATAAGTAAGTAGAATAAATAAAAAAGAAAAAATAGAAGTATATTGAAGTAAGGGGATATACATGGAATGAATGCATTCTCTCAGTTAATTAGAAAGCAAAGATTATGTCTCATTTAGAAAATTGCAGCAGACATTCTTGAAAAAAAAAAAAGAAAAAGTAGCATAAAGGATCTAGTCTTGACTGACAAGCAACTTAAAATTACCAAAATCAATAGTAACTCTCCTGATGTCTGGAAATAATTGACAATTCAGTTGTTCAATAAAAATGCCAAAGCAAACAATATATTCTTTATAATGTATAGCAAATAATTATTAGATTGACTGCAGTTTTTATATTTTGATTTGTGTCTGAAAAAATCAAAGGCCCATGATCACAATATTGTCTCTTTAAATAGAACCAAAGTTGATTGGCTCAATAGTTCATTATGAAGGCATTAATAAACAAGTTACATATTTTATTCATATGAAATGTTAATAATAAATACCAGAAGAAAAATACAAATTTCCACCAGAAGAACCACAGGATTGGTTTTATAAATAATAACAAGTTTTTGGTGTCTTGGCCAAGTGTCAAAACACTTGATATTACAAAGTTGAACATATTTTATTATAAAAATTCAGGACTAATAATCATTGATGAAGATAGCTTTTGGTGAATATACAAGATTAAATTTGGGTGCATGTTTAGCAAAATAAAAAGTAGAAAATTTCAGAATAAAAAAGGAACACATTTTTTTATTAGAAAGTACAATACCTATCAAAGAAATACCAACTTATATTTACAAAAGACTTGTACAATAAATATTCATAGTAGCTTTAATTATAGTAACTCAAAAAGGAAAATGACTCAAACATCCTTCAATGTGCTGATGATTAAACAAACCACAGTACATCCATATAATGGGATAGTACATAAAATATCTATTTTTTTAATTTTTTATTTTAATTTTTTACAATTTAATAAATAGTTCTCTTAATGACTGCAGATATATAAGGCTGTTTGGTAATATTCGGAAATATCAAAGAAATTGTGGTTTTCTTCATTGATTTGTAGTCTTCATAAGAAGTGTAAAAGTGCTGTCAAACCAAGATAGCATTTATACATTCAACCTCTTTAGGACTGTTGGTAACCTGTACATATTTTTCCCAAATAACTTTGCCTCTTTGTTTTACAAGGTCCAACTCACTCACATTCACCTCAATGATTGTACCTTTGGAAATAACTCCTGAAGTTATATACAGTGGGGATAAGGAATTCTTTTTCACATTCAAATATTGGTAAGCAAAAGGTGGCTTTGATTCAGGGTGTGTTACATGGGCCTTCTCAAAATGTAGGCCCATTGGCATATGACTGCTTTATACTTGGAAGGTTTTCTTATAAAGCCATCCCCAACAAAACAGACTTTGATAACCATCTGATTCCATATCTTTTCTCTCTTTTCTGATTGAATCACTTTTAATACTTCTGTTTCTTTCTGGGCAGGAACCTCGGGAAGGGCAACTTCCCATTTTCCCACCTTCTTTTTTTGTTTTGGCTTAAAGTAACTTTTGTTTGGGTGTGTCCCTCTCTGTCCAGAAGATAAGCAGGTACTGCTCCTTGTGGAGTTTTATCATCATTCTGTTGTTTGGTGTTTCTCTTTTCATGCATCTTGCTAGTCTTTTTCATTTGTATTTTCTCAGCATGGTGCTAATCATGATAGAGCTTAGTTTTCAGGCCAATATATATATATATATTATTTTTTGCCTTCTTTGAATGTTCCTGTGTCTCCCAAGTTTCCTTCTTTCCATTTTTCTCATGGTAATCAAATGCTATCCATAGTATTTTTGGTGTAATTCCATATATTCATTTTGAGGCAAGGTGATAGCCACAGAGCTGCTGGATGCAGTTTCCAGGGTGAGTAGACGCTCTCAATTTTTGTGTATCAAAGACCCGCCTAAAAAGAAGCTATTCTTCTTATCTCCTCAACCCCACCTCCCTTCTCGTGGATAGTAGAATGAAACAGACATTATTATTACTGTGTGTATATATGTGAATGCATGACCAATGTGATTCTGCAACCTGTATACTCAGAAAAATGAGATATTATATCCCATCTGATACAAATGTATGATATGTCAAGGTCATTGTACTGTCATGTGTAACTAATTAAAACAAATAAAAAATAACAAAAATTGAAAATAATAATAAATATTGATAAATACTAAAAAAAAATTTAAAAAATAAAAAGGATCTATTCTTGATATACTATACAAACTTTGATGCATTTAAGAGAATTCCAGTTGCAAATGGTTAACTATCATATGATTCCATTTGTATTACATTATTGAAATAAAAAAAATATAGAAATGAACAGGATCATGCTTGCCAAGGATTGAGGAGTGTACAGAGAAAGATATGGCCATGGCCATGAAAAATCAGCACAAGGAATAATATTTATGATAGAACTGTTCTGTATCTTTACTATGGTGATGATTGTGGAAATCTACAAATGGGTATAATTTCAAAGAATCAAATCCACAAAAATTTGGTGAGATCTGAATAAGGTTAATGGATTTCATTGATACCAATTTTCTAGTTGTGGTATTATGCTATTATTATTAAAAATATTACCACAGAATGGTGTATAGGATTTTTCCTGCAATATATATTTCTTACAAATGTATATAAATCTTAAACTTCTCTGAAAAAATAGATAAAGATATTATTTATTTTCAAGGGATAAAGAGATCAGTTCTAGCTGAGAGACTGGGTAAGAGTAACATAGGATGTAGTATTTGAGTTAGTCACAAAAGTTGAATATAATCTTTATTCGTGATCTTTATAGATGAAGATATTCCAGGTGGAGAGAAGAGAATAAGCTGAAGCATTGCATCAGAATAGTCTACCCATCATTTTAATGAATATTCACTAAGAATTGCTACATATCAAGCACTTTTATAGGAATTTGGGAATAAAAAGTAAACAAAAACATACAGTAATGGAAATTTCAAATATCTATGGTACATATTCATGGAACATGTATCTTTCTATTCTTATTATTGTAGAGATATATGTCAAAATATCACTATCATGGATAATAATCCAGAAAGGTATAATTTGAGAGAATTTCAATAAGTTACATAGTAAAATTTCAAGAGAGCAGAAGTGATAAATCTAATTTTGATAAATTAAATGGTATATGGAAAAAACATTAAAGTTAGGTACTGAGAATGGAGTTTAGTGATAAAGTGCTTGATTAGCATGTGTGATCCGCTGGGTTTGATAAATTTCAGAAGTTTATGCTTCTGGAACTGAACTAAATTCTGTTCTAAGTGTAAAGCAGTGAGTACATACCTGTGGCATAAATTTATTTTCTAGCAGATAAATAAAGATGCAAAGAGCATGCAGATAAATTGTACAATTGCTGAATGTGTTAGTGTTTGCAAAGAAAACTAAACTTGATTATGTGCTAGAGTAATTGATGGTAGAGCTCAATAAAGCACTAGAATAATGAGACGAAGCCTCTCAGAACAAACTAGCTTAACGAAAATTGGGGGAAAACAATGTAGCCAGCCATTGGAAATGGAATAGGAAGACACTCTAGCCAGAATTAAAGCAAATGTCAAGCCTAAAGTAGAAAACCTCTTGGCAGATTAGAACAGAAAACAGGCTTCTTTCCAGCATAGTGAGGAAGTGGGAGAGTGAAACAAGATAAATAGGGGAAAGAAGGGACAAATTTGGCCAAGTATTTTCTATCCTGGTAAGAGTTTGATTTTTTTTTAATGTAAGTGAGGAGAAATAACTTATAGGTAAATTATGTAATATTTTCTGTTGTTAAAAATTGTTTTGAACCAGAAAAAAATTGCTCTGGCCTTAATTATGGAATCAAAATAGAGGGGGCAAAAAGGAAAATAGAAATTTCATTGAATACAACACTACCAAGATGAGAGAAAAAAGATAATTTAGATTAGGTAGTGACAAGGATAATAGAGAGAAATGGAAACCTCTAGATATATTTGGAATTAGAATTAACAGAGTTTGCTGGTGGCCTGTGGACTTGGGATGAATAACAAAGGAAGTGAGGAATCAAAGATAGCCTCAGGATTTTGGGCTAAAGTGACAAGAGGAGAGTTAATTTTGTTTTTATAATATAGGGGAGGACGGATGAGGAGCCTGCTTGTAATAGTTTAATATTGGATATCCAGACATTCAAGTTAAGTAGACAACTGGATACACTAGAAGTCAAGTGAGACTGGGAGTGGAGTTTCACAGTCCTTAGCATAGTAATGACACTTAAATGGTCCTGAGGGTATAAGAAGAGTGTGAAAAAAAGAACAAAAGAGTTCCTAAGTAGAGGTTGATTAGAAAAGAAATATGAAAGAAAACAAAGAAGGCAGAATACTACATGGAAAATCAAGATAGTAAGATGTCAGAGAAACCAAGAGAGGAAAGAGAAGCCAAGGAGAACATGACTAACAGTTGTGAAATATCAAGAAAAATAGGGATGCAGAAGTGTTAATACTTTTTATAAAATGGAAGCCACTTTTTATTTTGACAATGTAATTTCAAAATGATAGAAAAAACAGAAAGATTCTGAGAACTGAACAATCAATAGGAGATGAATAAGTGGAATATTTACTTCAAAGGGGAACAGAAAAATGAGACAATTTAGGTAACACATAGGGCTTCTAATATAATTTTTAAATAAGGGGAAAGATGTAATGATGTCAGAAGAGAAGAGATAAACAATATAGGAAACAGAAGATGGGACTCAATGCATAAGTGGGAAAAAAGGATGGTTTCCTTCATTGTATTAGAAATGGATATAACATTTATAGCAAGATAGGTCTTTTATATTTTTGATGAATCTTGTATCAAACTTATCAGCCAGAAAGTAAGAGATGAGATCATCAAGAGTTGAAATATAGAAGAAAATATGAAATACCACAGTGAGTGGGATAGCGAAGTTAGTAAAGAGAAGAAAATAAGTAAATTATGTAATATTCTCTATTATTAAAAATTGCTCTGAACTAATAAAAAATTGCCCTGGCTTTCATAATGGGATCAAAATGGAAGGTGAAAGAAAGAGAATAGAAATTTCAAAATCTAAAACAGTATCCATATGAAAGAAGAAGACATTTTAGATTAGACAGTAACAATGATGGTAGAGAGAAATGGAAAGCTCTTGTTATGTATGCAGTTAGAATTAGCAGCGTTTGTTGGTGGTCTGTTCTTCATGTTCATTTCAGTATTAAGGTCATGAATATGATCAGTCAATTTGGGGTGGTTTTCTTTCAATTATGGTCAGTGGGAAGATATACACTGTTAGATAATTAGATATTGAAGGGAGAAAAAAGCAAAGGAGGTGAAAATATTTACATCAAGTAATTATAATACTAATAAATAAAACTTTGTAAGATGAGGATAGAAAGGAACTAGTAGAGAAAGACAACATTGTAAAGTCAATGATTTAGAAAGCTTAATGTGTTGTAGTGAGGTTATGTAACATGAAAAGGTAAAAGTGATCACAAAACAGAAATGAAGAATTTTCAAGTGTGGCAAATTGCTGTTGCTGACAAATCTAAGTCATCTAGGGAGAGAGTTCAAGACAGTTATTTGAATATCTTTAGACCCATCCAGTTTTCAGTTTTCTCCTTTTTTTTTTAATACAGTGGGTACCCAGGGTTGAACTCTGGGGCACCCAAACACGAAGCCACATCACCAGCTCTATTTTGTATTTTATTTAGAGACAGGGTCTCATTGAGTTGCTGAGTGCCTCAATTTTTCTGAGGCTGGCTTTGAACTCATGATCTGATCCTTCTGCCTCTGCCTCCTGAGCTGCTGGGATTACTGGAGTGCAACATGCTACCAGCCTCCCCACTTTCTTGATTGAAGTTATCCAGAATAAATATATTATGGGCAGGGAATGCATCATCCTAAGATAAGAGGGAGATGGTTGGCATAGGTTATTATATTCTAGACCCTTACCCTTCCCCCAAAAGGAAATCCTTCATCACTTTAACCCAGTGTGTCTTGTGACCCCAATGTCCCAGGATGGGCTGCCTGTCAGAGTCCCTCATACGCTGTACAAATGGGTATACACAATGGAGATGGATCTGATCCTAGCAGCTTTCTTGGGGGCTGACTCACAATGCATCTTAGGCTTGTTGCTGTTCTCCACTTTTGTTAGTAATAAATCAGCTTCATGTAGCATATTGTATGTGAATGAATTCTGTCACTGGACTCAGATGTGTGCACAGTGAATCTGTCTCCTAGAGAATATCTGAGACATGAATATAGGAAAAGGTTACTGTAGGTAAAATATCAAGAAGCCAAAACATAAGACTTTTTATGTCAGTTATCTATAAATAAAATTAGCACCAAGGAATATAACACAACCATGTAAAATAGGCATCTTAAAAGATTTTGTGTTGCTGAGCTTTTAAGGGTTGATAATAAAGCCTTACCCTGAAGCCCAGTTGTTTTGGTGCCTTTTCAAATAAGCATTGTTAAGCTGATAAATATGAAATGGAGATGCACTCATCCCCACTGTAATATTTTCTGAGGTGCCCATCTTGTTTTATAAGCTCTACTCTCCTTTATTCTTGACAAATATGAGTGCAATAAAGTCCATTAGAAAGCCTAAATTTACAGAATAAATATTCTGTATTTAATTCCTCATCTGTATACCTTCATAAGTTTTCTGATGATGTGCCCTACTTGCTTCTTTGTAGCTCTTCATAGTGAGATATATTTTCACATATAAAATAATACAATTATATTTTCCCTAACATTTCCTATAAACTTGCTGCTTTTCCATTAATCTTTATGGCATTAATTATTTGATCATTAATCTTTATGGCATCTAGTATCTCATGAATAATATATCAGATGAATGATATCATGCCATGTCTAGGATATCCTACCCCTTAAGATGACAAAAGTCATCTTAAGGGGTAGGATATTCTTGTCAAGACACATCTTAAGGTGTCCATGAGGGACACTACTGATATTTGGGGCTGGATATGATTTTGTGTGGGAGTTGTCCTGGTCTTTGCAGGAATGTTTGTGGCATCCCTGGTCTTTTCTAACTAGTTGCAAATAGTACCTTTCTTATTGGTCAGACATAGAATGAATGTGTGTGTGTGTGTGTGTGTGTGTGTGTGTGTGTGTGTATTTATCAAAAGTAACAGCAAACTGGGCATAAACTATGAGAATGGAAATTATATTCTTTCTTCCTTCCTGGATTTGTATGAGGCTTTCTGGGACAACTTATTATAGGTACAATATTACAGGACAAAAATGTCTCCAGACATGGACAATGTCTCCTATAGGGGGGAAAATGAGATTAAGTTTTGGTTTTTTAGTTTCAAGAAAAAAAATCCTGTAATTAGGATCTAGAGAACTCAAAAACCTTACACAAAACTACAATTTTATGTAAAATATGGACATATCAGATTTGCCTATAGCTAAGGGTTTCAAGAAAAGAATAAATGCCAGCAGAGAGCATCTAATCAAAGAGGTCATACCTCTAGCATTCTGGAGTTTAATTCATGTGATGTATGAGAGAGAAGTTCAGTGTCTTCTGATTCCCACAATACTTGTAGGTACTCCATAGTGTCCTCCCAATTCACATATTGATATCCTAAACCCCAAAAAACTATATTTAGAGATAGAGTCTTTAAAGAGGTAATTACATTAAAATGAAGTAAGTAGATTGGGCTCCCCAATCCAATTTGACTGGAGTATACAGAAAGAGAAAATTTGAACACCGATGTACAGAGAAAAGACCATGTGAAGGCATAGGGAGAAGACAGCCATATCCAGCCAAGCTAAGAATACTCAGAGGAAACCCACCCTGATGATACTTTTATATCAGACCTCTAACCTACAGAATTGTGAGAAAATGTTCTTTTAAGCCACTGATTCTGATATTATCCAAGCAAACTTACACACTTTTCTTGACTCTAAATGACTACATCACTGACATTGGAAAGGCAGCTGGAGTACAAAAGTATGAAGCTAGAGGACAAAACATTGTCCAAGAGACCCTACAGTATGAGGGTAGACTGAAGACCAAGGAACACAGAGAAGAGTGTTTATCATATGAGAGGCCAAGTAGACAGTGATATTTCAGGATCGTTCATTTACCTCCTCTGGTAACGTGATGCTACTACAGAGTTCCCTGAATACAAAAATAGTTAGGATGGGGGAAAGTCCATACTTGATTGATATATTCCCTAACCCCAGAAGAATGACAGTTTGATACAATTGATACTTAAATAGAGGTACTTTGTATTAGGCAGATGGGAGTGAAGGGAAAATATGAGGGTAGGAAGGATAGTAGAACGATTCAGACATTATTGCTTTATGTATATATATGATCGCACAACCAGTGTGATTCTACATCATGTACAACCAGAAGAATGTGAAGTTATAGTTCATTTATGTATGATGTGTCAAAATGCATTTTACTGTCATATATAACTAATTAGAACCAAAAAAAAACCATACAAATCTTTCATTATTCACATTTGTGCCCTGAGGTTTTGAGATGTGTTAACTAGGTTTTAAAGAGCAGAGCCACTTTAGAACTAAAAACCACAAGGTATGAAAATCAGCGGGACTTCATTGCTGAGATACAAGAAGAGAGGTCAAGGGCAAGATTCTTCCATGGCACCAGCTCTAACTATAGAACTTGGGCCCCAATCCTGATCACAGGAGAAATGAGACGCCATGTTTCACTTATAGTGCAACACATTAACTCTACAGCCTCAGCAAAAGGGCCCTTTTCCTAGAGTCTGATATTTACTGTAGCTATATCCTTAATTGCCTACAATCCAATGGATGATAAGGTCCTAATATTGACTACTGTATGGCTCTCAAGTTTCCTATCCATGAACACTGTTTCTATGCTATATGCAGTTGGTCAGGTCATATCCCCTCATATATTGCACATATTTATTCTTTCTACCCTACTACCTGATGGTTATTTGAAGCATACCTGGACTTACTATAGATTTTAGGCTACATCTAGAGCAGCCCTAATGCTCTTCTATGGCCACTCATTTCCTCAACACAGGCTACACTCCCTAGCAAGCAATATTTGGTTCAGTCTCAGATTCCTCTAGCTTCCTCTTCTGCTCATATTGATTTGATATTTAGCTTGTCCCATTATTTTTTTCAGTCTAATTCTATGCACAAAATCCTGCATGCAAAACCTTTGCATAAGTTAATAGCTTTCCCATGAAAAATTTCAAATTTAAATGGGAAGGGTTTAGGAATAAAAAAAGAGTGGAATTTCCTCTGGTTTGGGGGAAAGTGTGGAAGTGTGAAAAAAGGAGTGTGGAAACAAATGTAGATAAAAATGGACATTCCTTTAATCCTACTTAGCATGAAAGATCTGCTCTGGGAAAAGTAGCTCCAGCAAGGCTGACCTCAGGCTGCCAACATATGGCAACACGGCATCCCTGAGTGAAGATCACGCAGAAGAAGGTGAACAGCTCATGACTTCATTCACTTTGCCATATGACCTTAAGCACACTGTCATACAGAAATTCAAAGCATCAAATGATGAAGATGAACAATAATTGCTACAGTGAACTTTATGTTATACGTAAGGTCTTTCTCATCAGAAATTTCTGAGGTTCGTATTACATTATGATTCTAAGTAAGCATGGGAAGAATTTGAAACCTTAGAAATATTAGGCAATAAGCCAAATTTTTTCCCAGCAAATACCTGCCAGGGTTGTGCATGGATTTAGTTTCCCTGATTCTAATCCCACATTCTTAACTCCTGTGTTACACTGCCACCCAAGGAAAGCGACAATGGACCTCAATTTTCACATCTGTCGAGGTGGAGGGGTGGGATGTTGGGCCTTAAGTGCTCTAGCATTTCTCACACAACCATGCTATCGTTTCCAGAAGATTTATAAGCTACATTATTCCCATTTAAAACACCTGCAAAAGCACTATTTGTAGTCTTGCCATATGTTTTCAGCAGAAAGCTTACACTTATTTCCCTGTGGAGTAATGTGCTAAGAACTTTCTTTTTTGTAGGTTGGTGTTTATGATGAAGTATTTCATATAATTTTATGTTTTTAATATGTCACATTAAATCTTGGGAAAATCATGGATAAAAAGAGAACAAATAGGTTTGTAAGTGGACTAAATCTAATTGCCTTCTGTTCTAGTTTTTGCACATGCCTAAGAAGAAAACTGATTTTTACAATGCATAAGGGTCTAAGAATATTTTTAAGAATTGAAATTATTCATGTTAGTGATTGTTATAGCACTTAAGCTTGAAATCAAATTCACAAAAATTTGAAAAAGTAGATTTGTAAATAATTTCAGCCCTATGGAAATATGTTTTTCCAATATTTACAACACTTTAGTAGCAATTTTATTTTTAAGTTCACTTTAAAAATCTAAACCAAATATTTAAATTATTGCAAATGTTATTATTTGTTTTAAATGCCTTTATTAGTTTTTTGGTATTCTTCCCTTACTATATCAGAAATTTTCTGAAAGAGAAAAAAAAATGGGTATGGAGGTGAATAGATGCATAGGCAGTAACCTTTGTCTTTGTTATTCCTAGTAATGGTCAATGCCTTTAAGTTCGTCATAGATACGAGTACACTGAAGAGGTATAAGCTCATTAAGTGAAATAAAATCAAATATTCTTTTTTTCTGACCATTTAATCCTATTCCATGAAATTATGCTATCTATCCATTCATGCTCAAGTAATAACAAAAATACTTTGGTCACTTTTAATAATGAATAAACAAATTCTCAGTTCATTTATTAGTACATTGAGAACCAGTGCTGTATATCAGAATGTCTTTATATCTGCACTGTTCAATAATGTAGCTGTTGAAATCACTGTTCAATAAGTTTTGGGGCACTTGAAATCTGGCTAGTGTGACTGATGAACTAGAATTTTTAATCTTATTCAACTTTAGTTATTTTGAATTTAAATTTAAATAATTTGGTATGGCTGGTAGCTATTATATTGACTGACATAGGTTTATATCAGGGTGATTATCAAAATTTTTAAGTGGAATAGTGGTGGCCAGTTTTCCTAGAATGATGAAAATGGGAAAATGCTTTTTCAAAAGATATAAACTTTCATATTTTCATAGGAATTCATTGTATAGTAAACCCCACCCCCTCCTACAGGGAATACATTCCAAGACCCCTGAGGATGCCTGAAACCTATATATAATTTGTTTCATTCCTATACATATACATCTATAACAAAAATTAGGCATAGTAAGAGATTCACAAAATAACTAATAATAGAACAATTATAATCATGTACTGTAATATAAGTTATATGAATTCTTTCTCAAAAGAATAAAGAAAAGCCAGGCGAAGTGGTGTGTGCCTGTAATCCCAGCAGCTCAGGAGGTTGAGGGGGGAGGATTGCAAGTTCAAAGTCAGCCTCAGCAACAGTGAGGCACTAAGCAACTCAGTGAGATTCTGTCTCTAAATAGAATACAAAATAATTTGGGGATGTAGCTCAGCAGTTGAGTGCCCCCAAGTTCAATTCCTAGTACCTGGTCCCTCATCCCACCCATAAGAGAATAAAGACAAATATTGCTTTCAGAACCTGGTGAGTAACAGACTGTGTAAAATGAAATGGCAGCTAAGTGAAAACTAATATACAACATGGTGGCTGTGGTTAATAATTCTGTACTGTATATATGCAGTTTCATAAGAGCAGATTTTAAGTGTATACACCCACAGAGTGGTAACTGTGGGTCATGAGAGATGTGTTCATTATTTTCTTGTTGGAATCAGCACACAGTGTATATGCATAGTGAGTTAACATGTTGTACACCTTGAATGTATACACTATTTATTTGTCAGTTAAATTAAAAAAAATACATTCTGTGTCCCTCTCCCCTCTGGGCCCTTTGACCTTGCAGGTCTGAGGCAAGAATGGAGGGTATGGTTAGCCTTCCCTTTATCCCTGTAAGGTGGCCAGATTGATCCTCCTTCACACACAATCAAGGGACCCACCTTCAGAGGTGAGAGGCATGAGGCTGAGGTGGTGGGGGAGAAGTTCATGAAAGAGGAGAGATTAACAATAGAGCTCCTGTTACCTCTGTCAATGACCAATGTTTCTAGCAGATTCTTCTGAGTTTGGTGATTAGAGCTGCTTCCTTTTCTTGGACTGCTGCTAGAAAGCTTCTCCAGTGCTCTCATGAGTTTTGAAACAATGTGCTTTGTTTCAGCCTGTCACTTGTGTTCCTTCTCTCTTCGTGGGGCTGGGGACATCACCTTGCCTCTCCAGGCAATCTTCTTGTAGCGGACTTGAACTGGTTCTGAGCCTCTCACCTACTTTACTATGGCCCATGAGAAACAGGAATATTCTCTCTTTCCTTGTAAAATATAGCTAGTGCCCAATGCCACCCAGACTACTCTGCTCTAGTTTTGTACTTCTGGTTTATGAAAAACACTCATGTGTCCCTATCCTTATCTCAAATGGAAATGCAGAAAGTTTCTGAAGCTACTTGTTTTCCCTCAGCATCCCCCCAAAACTCCTTCCCACAGATGAGTATGCACACTTCTCACATATATGTATGTTAAAGCATGAGATCAGCTCCAGGATCTGATCACCATAGACTCCACGGATTGAAAGTCCCAATGTGAGGAGGAGGATATCTGACCTCTGCTATAGCTTCTGAGGTTGGGAGTTATTTCAAACTGACAGTTCCTTGACAGAACTCTCCTGATAATGTCCAATGCTTATTATTGGGCTCTTTGCCTCTTCATAGTTTGGAATTGAGGAGTCAGCTCAACCAAGGAACTATAGCACTTCCATAGCAAATGATCCAGATGTTTTCTTTGTAAGGTTGGAGCAATGACACAAAGGCTTCAGCTGCAACTGGAAGAGAGAAGGTCCCGTTAAAAATACTTACATATGCAGTAACATCAGATGCTTTTATTCTAGTATTTCATATATGTTATTTCATATCAACCCTACATGGAATATTATTAATATACCCAATTTAGAAATAAGGAAACTACTAAACTAAATTAGCTAAATTGCCAAAATTATATAGCTTAGGAAAAAGTGGCTAGGATTAAAAATCTAGAAACCAAGTTTTTCTTTCCTCTTAATCCATTCTCTTGTGCTATCTTCCACAGGTCAGTTACTTTAAGTATCAATTTCTAAATCTGCAAGGAGTAAGACTGAGGGTGTATACACACACATACAATTCACAGTTATTTCTCCTATGTTTCTGTGTATTTTAAATTTGGGTGCTTCTTAGAATCAACATGCATACTTATTGTAATAAAGTAATGCCTTTGTTTTCCCAAAATACCATTAAAGAATTCATATTATGTTTAGCCATTTGGAATCTTAGAATCCAACACAGAAACGATAACTGAGTTACTCAAGAAAAACTCTTATCAATACAAGTGGGCAGGGACCCATCCCTAATGCAGAAAGCTATCAAGGATCAACAAGAGACAATAACAGGTAAATACAGTTTTATGAGTCAATAGGTCACTGGATGTAATTATAGGATTTGATTTATAAGCAAAACAATGAAAATCTTGAAAGTTTCTTTTTACATATTACACCTTTGAAATACAGTTTTGAGAATTTGAAAGGGAAATAATTAAAACAAGTTTTTACAGGGCATAAGTAATTAATCTTCCTCATTAATCTATTGAATAATTTTGCCAGTCAGTCAATAGTCCTAAACACTATGTAAGCTGAAAAAAAAGATTCAAACTTCTCAATAGGTCTGTCTGAAAATTGATGTTTCACCAAGAGAGAGAAATGTGAACAACCTCTTACATTTTTGTATTTACATTAATTTTACCCTAGATACAACTACCAGTTCATTAATTTTACTTTAACCAGCTGACTTTACTAGGAAACACAGAAACCTCTTTACTTTAAATGCATGTGTACTGTTGTAACAAGAAAAATAAATCTACATACAAGTACTTAAATGTTGATACTATAAACATGTCAGGATGCATGAGGTTGATTTCTCATCTCTATCATGAGCACATCATGTACTATAGGCATGATAAATTTATTAGGTGCATGCATATAGAACTTTATAAGTGAAATAATGAAGTGCCTCATTTTACATATGAGATCTAAGGAAGTTATGTGATTCTCTCTAGTGCCTTTGCCAGTTAGTAGGAGAGCCAAAACAGATGCATTTAGGACTCCTTTTAGATATACAGTGAGAGTGTTTTGAATTGTCTGGGAAGATAAATGATTTCTAGTTTCTGGAATACTTTTGATCTAAAGCCTTATATCACTTATATTTTCTTTTAGTAGAACATAAATACTTAGTATAGCCAAAACCATACAAATACTATTTAGTACTCAAAAAAGTTGTGTCCTGTAGCTAAATATGGTTGATCATGTTTGTAAATAAACATCTATGCACCTTAACAACTTCCACATGAGGGTTACATGATCAGCAGTACAAAAATAATTTTTTCTCACATTCTTACCTCCTCCCTTTCAATCCAACTGATATTTGTCTTAACCTCAATTCTTTTTTTATCTCCTGATCTAACCAAGCCCCAGCTTTCATTCAGTGACCTAACCTCTGATAACACTCAATTAAGAGATCATTTCATGTATTCTCCAAAGCGATTCTGTTTCTCCCATGCACAAAAGTTACTGTGGATATGTGGAGGTATGGGTCTTTATCATTCCAATGCATCTCTTCTCTTTCTGAGTTTTGCTGAAGAGATCATTTATTCTATTTAATGAGAAGGAGTTGAGTTGGAAGGCAAGTGAGGGCTCATCACAATTTTACCTATGACTTGTTGACTAGTTATCTAATTTTCTTTCTGTTTAAAGGAAAAGGTAAAACATGTGCTTGATAAACACAGAAGTTGTTTACTTAGTTATGGAGATGTTCTGCAGTTGAGAAGTCTGGGGAAAGAAAAAGTTGGTGAGAATTTCACTTGTCCCATATCACAAAATAATTTATTAAAAACTTACTAAAAATAAAATGTACTGTAATGTAGAATTTTACAGAGCAACGTAGCTTTATTTTAAAAGTAATTGTAATTTTGAGAAAATTAAAATGATAGGTTTTTGGAAATACCATACTCCAACTTCATACATTCAATATTTATCCATTTGATAAAGAATGAGTATCTCTGGGTGGCAGAAACCGGAAATAAGGCGAGGAATAAGAAAGAGACACTGACCTCAGGAGGGTCATAGACTAAAGTATCAAAGAAAAAATGCATGATAAAACCATAGCTCTGTCTATATGATTTTGTGAATTTAAATTATTAATTATGTATCACAGAACTGGAGAAATTTAAAACTGAGAAAGTCCTCAAATGTAATCTATTATACTGATCACTTCATGTTAAAAAAGTTATGTGTCCCAGAAATCAAAATTTTAGTTTCATAGTTATCAAGCTTCCTTCATGTGGCAAGCACTAAAAATAAAGCTGAGAACAACATATATCTTGCTTCATTGCTTTTAGTAATTTAAAACAAGGAGTCAGTGCTGTGCCAAAAGGAAGTACAAGAAACTAAAGGAACATAGGAGAAGGCCATCTTCCCTAGGTTTTCAGAGTTTGGGATTTTTACTGGTGCAGATGCATTTAAGTTGAATCTGGAGTGTTGAGCAGGAATTCTCATCAAAGAAAAAGAGGCAATCATGGCATTTCAGGCCAAACAAATAACAAATGTAGAAAATCCAGAGGTAAAGAGAACTTTATGAGTCAGAGAAACTTTAAGATGTTGCTTCCTTAGACAATGTAGGGGCTCCTGTGATGAGGTAGAGAGATCAGCAGGGTTCATGTTGTTCTGGTCAATGAAGGGCTAGCAAAAGGTTTCAAAGCAAGAGGGTGACAGGCTCATATCTATCTTTCGAATTTTCATTCTCTCAAGTGGATGGAGAAGAGAGATCATTGAAGTAAGAGAGACCTATTTAAGTATCTGCAATCACCCAAGTGAATAATAACAGGGGCCTAAGCGTGATTAGTGAAAGTGAGGATGGGGATAAAAGAAAGGATTTCAAAGCTCCTTAGGAGGTTGAACTGGAAGTATTTGGTAGCTGAAGGGAAGTACTGTGTGTGGGAAAAGGAAGAAAAGATAAGCCTAGATGGTTAACTTGCTTAGGTAATAGGGGAAGATGCAGGTTTCAAAAAGATGGTTGCCTGGTAAATTATAGTTAAAATTTGAAAAAAAAAACCTGGAACATCATAGAAATATGGAAGAGACAATTAATTAAATGGTTCTAAATTCTCAGAGAGACTTGAGCTGACCTGTCTGAAATACCCATCTCAGAAATCTAATCCCAGTTAACACCTATTCGTTTTTTAAAATTCAAACAATGTACTGCTCTCTTTTATGCCTGGGCTAACTTTGTCTCATGTTTAGTATAGTAAGGACGTTAGTGACAGCCCCTGTTAAATCTTTCAATTGTTTATATTCTCTTTTAAAAGTTAATGTGCTCCAGGAAGTGAGAAACATTCTTTTTTCCTCCATATTATATTTAATCCCTTGAAGATACTAACATGCTTTCTTTCTTGGGCCATCCTAACTGTCTGTAATATGTCTAGATATATGATAGACAACTGCAATAAATGCTTGTTAGATTGAAACTTTACTTAGTAAAGCAAAGATTTGTTCATTGATGTAAGCAATACAATTTAGGTTGGAGCCAGATTGTTCAAGGCCTTTTATGCTAAGTCAAGAGTTTGGATTTATCGTTTTCATTTTGACTACCGTGCTAATTGTTAATGTGTAAAGGGGTTATTTTATAATGATTTATGTGCATTTTACTGGACATTTATTCCTATACTCATGAATGTCAGATATGAATTATGTGTAACCTTGAAAGTTACCATGTTCCATATTTGAATGGATAATGATAAGACGAGGCACTGGATTTCATCTTCCTTTGCTAAGCTAAAGTCACCTTTCTTCAGCATCTTCAACAATGGTGCAGAAAGAAAAGAGTTTTCATTCTTGTTATGCTACTCTGAAAAATTGGGCTCTATTTTGAATTATAAAATTAACTCACACATGCACATCTATAAAAGTTGGATTAAACTATACTTAAAGTTCTCTGGGATTAAACTATTGAATATGTACTTTCCTAGTAAAATCCTCTTATCTTTTGATCTTATCTTAGATTTCATATGTTTAAACTTGGCTTAATATGCATATACCTACTTTATATAGACTTCTTAATAAGAAGTAAACTGAACTCCTCTAATAAAATCTTCACCAAAAGCACTAATTATAATGATTACTTATCAAACTTAGAACAGATGTGTTTTAAAAGATCCACTCCACAGTTTTGTTTGAAAAATTCTGTTAATTTTATTCTAAATAAGGCAAGGGTTTACAGTTCTAATTGAGAAATTCACAATGATTATGAGCTAATTTGATAGATTGCCAAATGAATATTAATTTTGATACTTGTGAAATGTATTATTTCCATGTTTAATTGAAGGAATGATAACAGACAATTGTAGCAATCCCATTATTGCAAGTGGTATGCATTGTGAATTAATCACATGGATGATAATAACTTGTTACTATCTACAGCTCCATTTTGATATGTAAAATCCCTAACAAAGTGGTTTTATTTCCAGCATCCTTAAACTAAAAAGAAATTGTAGTAGTCTATTTTGAATATTGAAATAGTCATCATTGTTTATATAAACTACAGAGAAATGTAAATATAGACAATAATATCTTAAGTGTTTTATTATCATAATTTTTCAAATCGTTTTCAGACTTATTTTAGATATGAAAGTTGGTTAGCACCAGTGCTGTGACATGCTGCAGCTGTCTAAAACAGTGGCACCTGGCCACACTGGAAATGTAGTTGGAGCTGCTGAATCACTACATTTTTAATTTTACTTAATTTTAAATATAAATTTAATTATTTTATTAATTATCTCTGGCTAGTGATTACTGTATTGGCCAGCACAGATTGGTAAATTTAGAACCATATTTCCAAAATATATGAGATCTCTTTTTATCGCATTTGTTTTATATAACACTTTTAAGCTTATTTTTAAAATAAAATTTCTAAATTTTTACAAGTAATGTTATGCTTTTAAACTTAAGTAATGAAGTATTCATTTTTTAGATTTTTAATTCCATGAAAAATTCTAACAGTATTATTGTTCTTAACTGGGGTCAGCACCTAAAATATAAAATAAATCTTTGACATATAATCTTTATATTTGTGTTCATCCCTTTTTAGCAGCATGAAAAAAGCCAATCACTATTCATGTTTACCATGCTTGTTTCCTGATATTTAAAGGCTTTCTCAAACTTGCTAACTGTCAAGATTAAATACTGGGCTCTTAATGTCTCACTTTTCTTTGCCAGAATAACTTTAATTTATTCTCTCTCTCTCTCTCTCTCTCTCTCTCTCTCTCTCACACACACACACACACACACACACACACACACACAAACTCACACACACACTCATATACCCCCCCACACACACACACTGAGAATAGTTCATTCCTAATGGTGAACTGGAACAGACTGAAAGTTCCTCCCCCCAAAACTGAATAAATTCCTGCAAAGCTAAAGAACACTGCCAGCTCCTTTTGCTATCTAGAAAGAGGTGCAATGTATTTTGATGGTGGTGTGATCCACAAATTAATGCCTGGTTATCATCTGCAGTTGTCAGAACCTGAATCCCAATGACTGCATAAGGGTGAAAAGGTCTGTTCTTGATATTTTATTCACATGAAATGATATCCAAATTATTCATCCTTTTAAATGATCTCAAACTCAAAATCATTCTTTAGCAGCAATACAGGCAAGAGAATGTGACAGTCTGGATGTGGTGAGAACAGAGAAGACTTCTAAATACCGAGTCTTATAATTCTTAGAGGTAGTGATATCTGGGACAGTTTACACACAGATACTCAAATAGTGTTTAAAATTACTGCCCAATCCTGTTATGCCTTTGCTCAAGAGGCTTCAATTACCAATCCCCCTGTGCTTGTACAATGATCTCCAGAACCTTCAAACATGAAATTCTGGTTAGGAAAAAAGCTATCAAGTGGACACCCATATCTGTAAATTATATATGTGTAGTTACTAAATGCATAAACTATATTTTAAGTTATACTTGTTTATTACATGATTTTCGCATTTTTTAAAAACTCTTATATTTTCCTCTTCAACAGTTTATCATTTTCACGAATCATTTTGGGGAGATCATTGTTTCAGAGAATGAAATTCAAACATTGCTTTGTTGTTTTCTTGGACCAGAATTATGGCTTTTCCCTTTCTTTCCTACTATTTTTCCATTGCTAATTTCCACAGTCTCTCCACTGCACCAAATAGTTTCAAATGGTTTTTGTTTGAGTTGAATTTCTTTTATGTAGTCCCCCTACAACATTTTAATTATGAAAAAAGCTTTAATAAAAATTTAAATAGAAAATTACTGATCATTTTTAACAAGTTAATTTCATTGCAAATATAATTTGAGCTCTGTATAAAGTCTTGTTTGCTACCAATATGGAAGTATTTGAAGTTTTAAACATGTTCTCTGAAATTGAAAATTTTGTATTCTGGAAACTTTAAAATACTTTTGTCAATATTTATTATTTCTTTTTCAACAATCCTTTCTCTCCTTTAATTTTTTTCTTCCTCTGTCTTTCATTCTTAATTCAGATATATGTATATTCACTTCCTCAAAATTTAAAAATCAGTGTTCTAATCATGCATATATAATCCAAGAGAAATTAAATTCCAATTGCATTGGCTTGGCATGTTCTCACATCATAGAGTCACAAAAATTTATACATCTGCTAGGGAAAATGATGTGCTAAAACCTGAGAACTTTAGGATGTAAACATTGTATCATAAGTTGTATTGCTTATTACATGATAGTTGAGGTTAGAAAAAGAAATGTGAGCAGTAGTTAGGTTTCAAAGATTGAAATCATTTGTTTCCTACTAGAAGAGAAAACAAAAGATCAGCACTGTAGAAATAATAAAAATCCTTATGCAGACTGCTTCGAGGATCTACAGAATGGAGTAGGGAGCATCAGAAAAGGTACATAAGTGTCTTAATGTAGAAGACTTTGATTCCTTTAATATCTTTAAAAGTTAAGCACTTAAAAGAAATATTTCAGCTATGAAGAGTGATATATTACAACTAATCTAGATTTCAGATTACTGAATTCAGTAAACCCATTTTTTCTATTTAATTATGTTTGACAGATGTTAATAATTTTTCCTTAAAATTAATAACATAATTTTATTGAAAAAAATTCTACACATTGATTTACTATCTGAGGTATTGTTTAAAACAAGCGTTCTTTAAGACTTCTTTTATTCAAACATACACAAAATTTAATACCAGTACTTAGGAAAATAGATTTATCCAGATCCTTTATTTGTTTCTGTTCAAATTCTATAGCATTCTACTGTGTTATTTCCTCAGTCTCAAACTTGCTCTCATTGGTTTTAGTTCCAAATTCATTTCTATACAACAGCTCCCTCCTGGTGCTTCAAGGTGCAGCCAGTGTACACTGTGCTGACTTCTCTGATCATTACATGCTGGAGGTATTTACTCTCCTCTGAGTTAGTCAGCCACTTACCATACATTATTTTGACATTATACCCCAGCACTTAGTGGGGTGCCTGTCACACAGAAAATCATATATATTTGAAGAATCAATGAGTGAATGAATTCATAGAATATTCATATGGTATTCATCAGGGTTTATACTGTCTATTTCCTCATGGTTACAGACAGAAATTTTGGCCGTTCTTTTAAAATGAAACTAGATGGAGGACAAGAATCATTCCTAATATACTTTTCAATCATTGTGTTCCTCTCTTCACCAGGATATAGGAAGTACAAACAAATTTGTTAAATTGAATTGTATCCACACATCTCACACTATGATGAAGTAATCAGGGCCAAGGGATTCCAAAGTCACTTAAAATTGAGTCCAAGATATTTCCTGAATTCTGATTCAGCTCCCATGTACTCATTCAAAAAAAGAATTATGAACTTTTATTTTTTGCCTATTATTTCCGAAGTTGAAATTATTGAAACCTGTGGAGTAATTCAATTTCTTCTTTATTATCAATCCACAGTCTGTATTGTCCCATCTAAGTTAAAGTAAGCACTGTAGAAAACTATATTCAGTATCCTATTCAGCATGATGAATAGATTTATTTGGGATAATTAGGTTTTATATTTTAGAATAAAAAGAATTCCTAATTAAGCTGATATTACACAAACCTCAGTCAAATGAAATTGTATTAAATTAACTTTAATTATGACCTCTATTGTAATATCAAATTTTCCTTAAAATAATAATTTTAAAAAATAAAAGAAATAAATCCTAGCAACTTTTTAAAAAAATATTTATTTTTTTTAGTTTTGGGTGGACACAACATCTTTATTTTTTCATTTTTATGTGGTGCTGAGGTTTGAACCCAGTGCCTCATGCATGCTAGGTGAGCACTCTGCCACTGAACCACTACCCCAGCCCCTAGCAACATTTTAAAGAAAAAATATCTCTGTTAATAAAGTTTCCCTCTGGATTTTTTTGAAAAAATATGTCTCTTAAAACAATGATTAATTTAGTAGTAACAATTAATAAACTAGACATTGAAAAGTGGCAGAGGCCTTAAAAATATAAAGGAAATTGTGGGAAAGTTTATCCCCCAAAGAAATTAGGAAGATCTGTCTCTGAGAGCCAACATCTGAATAGGGATTCAAAGGGAAGGTTTGGTGTTAATGTTCTAACACAGGCTCCAGATTTGATGTTTGGATACCTACCACTGCTCTTTTCACTACTATATGGTGAATCCTTAAGACTAATGTACAGTTCTTACTCATCTGAGTATCTAAAGTATCTGGCTCAAATAAATAAATATTGGATGAAAGATTAAATGGACAAAAATATACAATAGTATAAAGTTTTCATTTCCATAGGATCAGTTTAATTTAGTTTGTATATACTCAATCTGATGAGCAGATTTAAGTAACATCAAAAGTAAACGGGGCTGGGGCTGTAGCTCAGTGGTATAGATTTACCTAGCACTTGTGAGGCACTGGGTTCAAGCCTCAGCACCACATTAAAAAATAAAATAAAACAAATGTTATTGTGTCCATCTATGACTAAAAATATCTTTTTAAAAGTAAATAATGATTCTTGTGTCAACTTCAAATCCAAAGTATGAACATAATAGAACACTACGCTATGTGAGCATACATGATATACTAGACTTTTGACCAAAAATAATGTTCCAGTTTTTGTTTTACCACAGCCTACAAATATTCAAATTATTTGTGCAGATTAAAATAAAGATAAAATATGGGTAATAGTTTTATATGTATATTTTAGATTTATGTTTGAATATGTTGCCATATTCCTTAAACAAATAAAATCCACTCGGTAGTTTAAAGTGAGAATTACTAGAAAAAAATATAAGAAACTAAACTATAAAAAACATGGCATGAAAAAGGAGAGGTGATATTTTTGAGGTAAATCCATCAAGTTTTACTACAGAAAAACTAAATGATTTGATCTAACAAAATACAGAATAATAGGCCTCTTATTAGAATTGTGGTGAGGCTAGCAATGTTACTCATAAAGCTTACATTAAATAAACCTGGGTAAAGGAACTTAAGTAAACTTCAGGAACTACAAGTTTTATGAGAAAATTTCTGTCTCAGTTATGTTATTCTGTCCATTACCATTTGAGTGTCCCGTCCTCTTCAACACAGGCACATATTGTGTTTCAACATATTATGTTTCAACTACTAACATTATTTACATATTTAAGGAGATGCATATACTTTAGAAGTATCCAAATTGAAGTATTGGTCTTAAGTAACCAATAAAAGCCTTTTATCTATCACTGAAAACTATGAATAATGTGCAAAATCATCCAGGTTTGGACAAGTCTCAGAAAGTTGTCATCCACTACTTCTGTCTATAAACAACATAATAAAGAAAGAAAACAGAAAGAAAGAAAGAAAGAAAGAAAGAAAGAAAGAAAGAAAGAAAGAAAGAAAGAAAGAAAGAAGGAAAGAAAGAAGCAAACTCTTCCAGACACCTCATTAACACAAGTTGTTCTGAAATACTATTTATTATTCTCATCTTAAATAATTTTTAAAACTCTGGTTCTTAATATAGAATTCTAATAAAAAAAAAACCAAAAATGCAGTGGAATAATTTTACTGAATTCAGATCCAATCTCTTTTAATTTACCCTGCTATGATCTTCTGTCCTGGAATGGCTGTTTATTATTCTAGATGTACTGAACATTCTATGACAATTTTTAAGTCAACTACTATATACGAAAAGTTAGGCAAGCTTGGGTCTGGAGGGGGTATAGACATTAGTATATATTACATAGAGTTCTAAATTTATAAGTTAATTAATTCATTTCCTTCAACTTTCTGTTAACAGTATTATTATAATTTAATGTGGATCCAGACAATTCCTTTAACAAATGAGCATGTCAATTTTGAGCTTATGAAATACCAGGGATTTGGCATCTACACAGGAGTCTCTCTGCTGCTGGTTTATTGCCCTGCCTTAATCAGTCCACCTCCATCAGCAAGTCTTTTTAGAGAGTCAGTGACCCATCCATAGGTGCAGTCATGCTGCATGCAGCACTATTGTTTAACACTGTGAAATCCTGCCTGCCAGACGGTGCCATAGGGAAATGGCGTCACTGGCAGGTGGCTGGTTTTCCTTGATGTTTCGATACCTATTTCTGGCGAAGATGCTTTCCCCTCCTGATTTTGCTACTCCCTCTCCCTTACAAAAAGCTGTCTTCCCAAGAGCCTTCCCCTAGTGTCAGGGACCAGAGTTCATTTCTGTCAGTTTTCAGGTTGATAGCCCATCACAGGGTAATGTCCAAACATGGGGAATTGTGATAATTAAACTTCTTTTTTTTCTTTGCACAGAATAACTAATTGTAAAAATTGGCAGTCTGCCTGCCATTTGAAAGTGAAGAAAACATCTTGTTTTAACATCTGAGCAGGGATTTTTTTTTGTAATCTGTAAACAATTGGACCATATGTAGTGTGATGGGAAACATGAAGGCTGTGATGGAACATCATTGAGGAACCTTGTGTTTAATCACTGTTCTTTGATTCACTGAAATAGAAATTAGCTTTTAAGTTCTGGGTTTTATCATGTTTTAAAGAGACCATTTTTTCTTAAAATATCAGACAGCACTAACAATTTACCAAGTCATAACTGAGAGAGAGGCAAAGGAATTCTGATTTTTGAAATGTAAATATGTTTTTAAGACACCTAAACAGGTAACAGATGTAGCCATGGGCTTTCATAGCCTTTGTTTTGGCCTGCAGTCACTTCTATGATACAAAAGACTCTCTACACAATATGGTTCGACTCTGAGAAGGTGAATTCCTTTTATAAATAAATTCTGTTGATGAAATTGAAGTCAAACAAACAAACAAATAAAAATCAGCACTGATTAAGTTAAAAATCTTAAACAAGAGGATTGTACCCTCTTCTAATTTCACTCTTTCCCAAATTATTGCGCATTGCACGGGCAAGCTGGTGGAGATAACTTGAAGTATTCCTATCTTATGAAGGATTCTTACATGTCATGATTATCATGATTAAATTTCTTTGTATTTAGTTGATAGCTTAAAGGAAAATAAAATGACCAAAAGAATTTTGAAATAACTACTCTGGCGGCAATCCGTAGCACCTACAAAGAGAGACGCAGAGCTCAGTTCTGTGGCTGCCTTGCCTCTGTGTAGTCAGGTTCTCAGTGACTAACTTTATCTTTCTGTGCCTTGGTATCCTTTTCCCAGAAATTAGTTGGTTAGATCAGATCATCGATTTTAAAAAGCAGTGAGAATGAAAAGAAAATCAGAATCCTCTGAAGAACTTTGATAAAGCATGGATGGGGGAGTGTGTCTCCTTCAACTTAAGCTTCTCTTTATTTCCTTCCACAGTCACTGCTGGCAAGCCACTCTTGACAGTTGGAAGTAAGTCCTGTTGGAGAACACTGGTCCTGAGAACTCTCAAGAATAGCCTGTTTGGAACTATTGAAGTCTTAAAAGACTCTCATTTTTGGATGTACTAGATCTCATATTTTTCACTCTAGGCCCCAGCTATTTTTTGACTAAAATTTTGATTGTTTTAATTTTGATAATTTTAAGATTGTATTGTGTCATTGTCCCACATCAAATTTAAGTAGGAAGAACACATGTACTGACATTCTGCCATGAATTCCTTTATGCCTCAACTGTCTCCCAACTTCAGGCTATTTTGGAAAGCTGTACTTACAGGTCTCAGCCAGCAAGCTGAAAATGACAAAGGAGCCTTCCACTTCTCTGCTGTAAAAGTTGTACTTACCTTGTTTTCATGAAACCAACCTCCGTTTCCAAGGAAACAAGAACAAAAAGGCAGTTGGCAGCTAGCATCTGGGACTTAGAAGAACTCTCACACGTCAATTTCAACTGCTGGCTGCCGGCTCAAACCTAAAAAATGTGGGGTATTAAAATCACCTTCAGACTTTTAACACACAAAAGAATATTAAACAAGTTACTTTTTATTCTTAATTTTAAAGTAATTGAGTTTAATAGAAAACCATTTAAAATACCCTGGAAAGAATATAATAATTTAAGTGCATTATAATTGAGAGAAATAATACAAATTCAAATTTTATTTTAAAACTTGGAACATATATTTAAGAGATATTTTCTCAAATTTACATCATACCTTTTCCCCCATTCTCTGTTTTTACTTTAATTATGTTGAATTCTTCCTTTTTAGTGCTTTCTAGTCTCTCAACTTCTTACTACTACTACTACTACTACTACTACTACTACTACTACTACTACCACCACCACTACTACTATTAATCCTTCTTCTTCTTCCACCTCTTCCTCCTTTCCACCTCTTAAACTCTTCCTCCTTTCCTTCTCCTCCTCCTCCTCCTCCTCCTTCTCCTCCTCCTTCTCCTTTTCCTCCTCCTTCTCCTTTTCCTCCTCCTCCTCCTCCTTTTTCTTCTCTCATGTGGAAATATACCTTTTGCAAAAAATATATCTTTTCCTGAGCCCCAAAAGTTTTGCAGTCATTTGTCTTAATTATTCTAATACAGTGTTTCTAATAGACTGATGTTTTCTCTTAAAGGTATAGTTTTGTGATTCTAGGTTGGATACCCATACAACACAGTCTGTCTCCTCTGAGTAGTTAGTTATTGTTTATGTTGCATGGTTATGTATGTCAGAGTTCTCTACTGTCCTTACCATCCATATAGCTGGCAGGCCATTTCACTTCATGGTTCATAGATTCATTTGAGTTTATGGGACTCCTGCTAAAACATAAACCTAGCTGGAATGCAAGATTTGGGAAGCAGTGAAAGTTAAGATTTTTTTTTTTAATTGAAAGAAGAAATTTGTAGAAATAGGTTAGTCCTTTAGACATTAGTAGGAATTGATTGAATATTTTGGGGGAAAATGGAGTTTCAAACTGATACTTAAAAATATTGAGTTATATTATTTTATATTATTATGATATTTTATTACCATCTTCAAGTTAAAAATGTCTTAGCATTTACCTCCTTGACTGTTGTCATTTAATAGTGTATCAGTGTCCTTTGAACTTCAAGACATGTATGAATAGATATTAGCTGATAAAGTATTGTGGAAATTGTATGTGCAGCAATTTGTCACATTTGCAATGTGGACTTAATCCTTTTTACCACTAGTCTATTTGTAAGGGGTTATAGGGGAATTTGTATACATCTGGAAATTGTCTCCAAGTTAGATTTTGCAATAGAATAATAATGATTTCTTTTCCCCAAAATAAAACTATAGGAAATATCAAGGTAAATTTATCAAAAAAAAACCACTTTTATCGTAACTTCTCTTAATTTATCTATCCCCAAATTTATAAAATCCATGAGTTTTTTCTTTTCTGGGTAAAGAATCCTAAAAATATACTTTTTATTTGTGAATTCATATGATGTTTAATATTTTCACTTCTTGTGGGGTAGGCAAAAAGGATTTTCATGTTCAATACCTATTGCTATTGTAAGAGAAAAAAATTCACAAGAAGAAAAATTATCACAACTTTCTTGGAAACCATAATAAGGCTATACAACTGATAGTTTATAAATAATTGACATATTACAAATGACAAAATTGGTCACCTATGTTTGAGAAATGTTTTAAGTAGGAAAAATATTGCAAAATGTTCTTGAAAATTTAATCAAATTATAAGATGAAACCAAATCTCAACATTATTGTTTTAGTTTTTATTTAGTTGAGATATAATTCAGATAACATAAAATCATCATTTGAAAAAGTACACTTTGGGGCTGGGGATGTGGCTCAAGCGGTAGCACGCTCGCCTGGCATGCATGCGGCCCGGGTTTGATCCTCAGCACCATATACAAACAAAGATGTTGTGTCTGCCGAAAAACTAAAAAAATAAATATTAAAAAATTCTCTCTCTCTTTCTCTCTCTCTCTCAAAAAAGTACACTTGATGTTTTAGTATATTCACAACATTGTACAACCTGAACCACTTTTAAGAGGAACGTTTTTGTCATCCTAAAAAGGAAGCTACTGTCAATCCTTTCCCTCCATTCTCCTGCAATGTTATGCATATTTGACTCTATAGATCCACCTATTCTAGACATTCTGTATAAATAGTATCATATAATGTGTGTCCTTTATATTTAGGTCCTTTTATTAAGTAGCATGTTCAAGGTTCATCCATATTGCAGCATATATCAGTACTCCCTTCTTTTATATATTCTATAATATTTCATTGGTGGGTTTCAAACACACCAATCTTTAATGTTGTAGCTATTCATTTATCAGTTAATGGAAATTTTCTCTTATTTCTATTTATTGGCATTTAGAAAGCAAATTGCAATTTTTTAGGGTACTGCATACACTTTACCACCAAGATACATTCCTGGTCCTTTTTATTTTATTTTTGAGACAGAGTCCTCTCCCTAGGTTGACCAGATTGACTTTGAACTTGTGATCTTCCTGCCTCAACTTCCTGAGTTGCTGGGATTACAGGCATGTGCTATCACACCCAGCTAAAAATACAAATTTCCACAAAAATATTATCCCCATTTAATTTTACTTTCTTGAAAATAAATTCATAGTTAAAACATTAGTCCAACAGGGCCTTTCTTATCTTTTCTAATAAACTTTTATTAAACATTTCTTATTATCATTTATTATGAAAATATATATTAATATAGAAGTTAAAAGGACATACTTGGGAAAGACACTCTAATCTATTTGATATACATTTTTCTTGGCAAGACTGAGAATCAAGCCCAGTTCTTCACATATGCTGGGCCAGTATGCTACTACTGAGCTGAATCCCCAACCCAGATGTTCAATTTTAAAAACAGAAACAGTAATAAAAACAATGTCTTTATGATATTGGGAATGAGGCAGAAGGCAGAAGAATATACAATTTTGTTCATAAAATTTATTTTTAGGAGCTCATCATCAATAAGTGTATAGATTACCTAATGCTATGTTAGCCTCTGAGAAAGAATGCCCTTCTTTCAGAAAACTTGTTTCTCCATATCCATCATTTACTCTTTCTCAATGTCCACCACTGTCTTTCACTTAACCCTTCCTTTCCAATCATTTAATACATCAACATGTTTTCATGTTTAAATACTTTCCCAGCTGGTCAAGTTCAGATAACTTAATCTGCTTTACACTAATCATCTTACCAATGAGTTCTTAGTATGTCCTTGACTCTTTGGGAAAAATTTTAGGATACAGAAAAAATGTAGCGTACCCCCAAAAGTCCAAAATGCCTTTCTATAAATTTAGTATGTGTATATACCAAAATGGGAGAAAATAAAGATATGAAACATGTATTTCCAAAGACAAATAAGAGATAATGTATAAAATTTTATCAGGATAAGACCATTTCATAGAAGGAGGGTAAAATCAGATAAATAAATCTTAAGAAGGTGACTATCTTTATCTGCCTCAAGATATATCTTTGGAGAGGTTCTGTTTTACTAAATTTTATCAACTAAGCCTCATCAAGGATTAAGGGCACTGAAAAACCAAAAACAGAGAGAAAAAAGAGAAGGTTACTGAAATGGGAAGACAATATCTAATATAAATCAAACTGTTATGGAATGTAAGATGTTCCAATGGTTTTGTAAGATTTGAGATATATTGGTAACAAAATATTTGAGCAAATAAAATTACAAATAATGTGAATTTAACCTTGGCCATTATACAGATCAAGCTTCTCTAAATTTTTAAATTATATGGAAAAGAAGAAGTGAATCGGGCACGGTGGCGCATGCCTATAATCCCAAGGGCTCAAAAGGCTAAGATAGGAGAATCAAGTTCATAGCCAGCCTCAGCAAAGGCAAGGCACTAAACAAATCAGTGAGACCCTGTCTCTAAATAAAATACAAAATAGGGCTGGGAATAAGTGTCCGAGTGCCACTGAGTTCAATCCCCATTACACCTCCCTACCCCCCAAAAAAAGAAGTGAAGTAGACCATGGTCTAGGATAGAAGAATGTGTTGTATGGATACAAGTGCAAATACTGTGGAAGAACAAGAAAGAATTGCAAAAAATAAAAATAAAAAAAAAATCAATGAGTTTGAAGAAAAGACTGGAGCAAGACAATCATAAAAAAGAACTGAAGAGTTTTGGGAAGGCCAGTTAGTATTGTACCTAATCAGTTCAAATTTTAAACTGTATTTGATTATGACACTTTCCTTGGATACTGATAATCAAATAAGTGGCATATGAAACATCAGATACAAGAATAGATATGCTGAAGGCTATTTTCTACAATTCATTGCAAATTATAATATGATAAATATGTGAGAGACAGATTTGGGGGCTCATATATAAAGAAGTATTAATTGAATAATATCATATATTAGGTGCATTTCTGAAGCTTGGCTTTGCTAAGTTTCCTTACCTCTCCATGCATGTTCAAGTCTTATTAGACTGCTTGGATTCTTGCAGTAATAAACTGATGCCATCTTTATCTCTTTAGAATATGTAACTACCTTGTCCACAAATAACAGAAATTTAGAGACTGGCATCTAAACTATTTTATATGGGGAGTTCACATCTATGTAATTCCAATATTCTCTTTTTAATGTTCTTTGACGGGTCACCAATATACACTTTTTGTTGCATATCAAAGGACCTTGTTATAATGGGTGTGATAGGAAGGCCATTTTTTTTTTTTTTGAGGTCTGAGAAGTGAGGTGTCTTATTCAGTCACACAGTTCATTCAAGCACAATGAAAACTAGAACTCAGGTATTAACTGTGAACTTCTGAGTGCAGAAGCTTCCCTATCCCCCTTGAGTGCATGGGTGAGCGCTGCACATAGTGGGATGGAACATTCATCTCTTGAGAGAACCTTAGAAAGATGTGCATGCAATAGGGAGAAGTAGCAAGGAGAGGAGGATTTCCCACATTGACAACATGAACAAAGGCAAGTAAACACATACATACTTGTATAATTTTAATAAAATATTAATCGTTGCTCGTTTACTATGCCTGAAGACTAGCATATGTCATATACATTTTCTCATTTAAATCTCACAAAAATTTTGTGGCAAAATGAGGCTTAAATGAAATCACCCATAATTTATGTTTTATCTTTTAAGATGTAACTTTATCTTAAGAGATTTTATGAAGATTTAAACAACTCCAAATTAACTTAATGTCTATTCATCTTAACTAAAAAAAAAATGTAAAAAATGTGTAACTTAAAACATCAACACATGATTATTATGACACATATTTATAGCACATAGTAATATGTATATATATGTATGTATACACATATACATATGAAAGCATTATATTTGCTCACTAGAACATTAATTTACTTTGAGAGAAATTCATTAAGAAGATAAGAGATTATTGATGACCATTGTAAGAAAGATTTTAAATTTAATTCGGCAAATTCTTTCCATTGTTTTAATCCAGCCACATTCTATGTTCTAGTGAACCATCTAATCCAGAATAACGATGTGAGAGAGATCAGAGGGGAAAGCAGAGTAAGGGAAACTAAAAAGTACGTAGTTATACTATTTTGATGTAAACAACTTTCAAATGTTTCACGTGAAAAAGATTATTTGAAATTCAAAATACCTTTAATTCCATTTTAGACATCAGTTTGAAACAGATTTCACCAAATCTTCAGTCCCAGTAATGCAATCTTGTAAAATTGACTGATCAGAGCCATACCTATATTCTACCCTTCAGATTTGAAGGTGCTAATGAGCTGTCAAATGGCCAAAGGCAGACTGCCCGAGGAGAATATGAGGAGAAACCACAGACCCTGGTCACTGCACAGTGACTAATTAGTTACAAAATAACAGGAAATTTAAATATCTTAACCATCTATCTGATACATGCATTTTCTATCAAAATTTGTTAGAAATGTAGCTCAAATCTACTTTCTTATATTATGAAGGTTAGGTCCAGTTCATTGACTATAGCTGAAAACATCTTCTTCAATGTGGATTTAGAGTGGAAAATGTGACTATTTTTTTTCATAAAAGGAAGATCATTAGTTAATATAAGAAATAGAAGTATTTTTACAAGTAGTCATATTCCAAATTACAGAATATATGGGTATATATTTATTCTGTACTGAGACACAGATACTTTAGTACAGATTCTGTACTGAGATATAGATACTTTAGCCCAACTTTTTTTTCTTAAACACACAAAACTTTTTATTGTATTATTTTATTATTTTCTGTGATCCTAATGATACATATAGAAATTTTAGTTGTAGATTTATTGATCCATGCTTGACTTCAAAGTTTGTCAGCTTTGTGTTTGGAAAACAAAATTTAAATTTGTTGCTATACATGTGCATCAGTGTGCATACGTGTGCAAGAGTACACCTATGTGTGAATACATTAAATATCATAATACCTAGAACCACTGAAGTCAAAAGACAGGAACATGGTAGATGGTTTAAAAATTTTACTCTACATAATGAAAGTAAATATGGGTATTTAAAAGGACTCTTTGGCAGGGAATTATTTCTTTTTATTTTATTTTATTTTATTTATTTTTTTTTTGAGAGTGAGAGGGGGGGAGAGAGAGAGAGAGAGAGAGAGAGAGAGAGAGAGAGAGAGAGAGAGAGAGAAAATTTTTTAAAATATTTATTTATTTATTTTTTTAGTTCTCGGCGGACACAACATCTTTGTTGGTATGTGGTGCTGAGGATCGAACCCGGGTCGCAGGCATGCCAGGTGAGCGTGCTACCGCTTGAGCCACATCCCCAGCCCCTCTTTTTATTTTATTGATTCAGGAATCATTTGCAGGAAACTAAAATTTACAATTTCTTTTAAATTTGATGCTGATAAAGTACTTTGCAAGCATTCTAATTTTGATTATTTCCCATTCTGTATTTTGTTTTTCATGTGCTATATTTATTAATTAATTTATTTTTGCTTTCAAATAAAATCATTGTTTTTTTTGTTTGTTTCTACATGAGGAAGAGATGTGTTCTGCATATGTCTTTATCATCTTACACCTTATGAAAAATAAAAGAAGGATATATACTCTCCCCATTTTGTTATTAATATTTCATGTTTTTTTCCAACCACTTGAAAATATAACTGATTATTCCTCTTTTTTTCAGTGAATACAGACAATTTATTTAAACAACATCCCTAAAGTTCAACTTTTTTTAAAAAAATTTATTTTATTTTATTCTTTATTGATTTTTTAATGTATGACAGCAGAATGCATTACATTTCATATTACACATATAGAGCATATTTTTTCTTATCTCTGGTTGTATATAAAGTATATTCACACCAATTCGTGTCTTCATAGATGTACTTTGGATAATGAAGTTCATCACATTCCACCATCATTTCTGACCCTCTTCCCCCTCCCTTCCCCTCCCACCCCTCTGCCTTATTTAGAATTAGTCTATTCCTCCATACTCCCCCTCCCTATCCCACTATGAATCAGCCTCCTTATATCAAAGAAAACATTTGGCATTTGTTTCTTGCAAAACGAATGTCATTGGAGAAGATAGTGCTAAGTGAAGTTAGCCAATCCCAAAATGAATGTACGTTTATCAGAATCTTTGGAGCAAGAGAATTAGGACATGCAAATTAAATTATAGATAATCTAAACATTCTAGTTCAATATCACAGATGTTTGTTATTGTAGGAATACAAGCAAATTAATTCATCAGCTGCTGCTGCAAAAGAACAAAAATCTCTAAAACCTCATGTAATGAGCATTATTTTAATAGTCCAGGACCTCACTTTTAAATACTAATGTTTTATTTGTGTTATCAATGCCATGTAACAAAATAGTATTTATTTTTTAATGTGTTTGTGTTAAATCCTTATCCTAAGTTATTATTTTTACTCCAAACTTTTCATGGAATCTATTGGTCTTCCTCATGTCCAAGAGCCTAAAGATGGGCTGGTTTATTATAACACTAGTCACAATTACTGGAAATGTTTTTCTTTTTAGTTCTGTTAATTTTACCTTACCATACTCTATTCACTTTTCTTACTTTTGAGAGTTCTTCCTTTCTTTGAGATATTATCTTATTTGATATTCGTAGCTATACTCTAAAGAATCCCTTTAAATTAAAGAATATTCTCCCCCTTGGAATTTTGGTATTGTTATTCTTGTCCTTATTACTATTGTTATTTCTATGCTTGGACTATACTTACTATGACTCTTGCTGAGATATCATTGTAATGAAGCAGTAGATTGTCAACCCCATTCATATTATCTAAGATGTGTAACTATGTATAACTTTGTGTGAGTTGCCTCCCTGGCCACATGTAATTCTTTTCCTTGGAATTTGGGCATGTGTTATTTTCATGTGAGTTTCAGGTGAGTGCAAGGTCTGCAAGACTGCATGTGCTTAGGGCTTGAGGATACCCTTTTTGACTAGACATCACCACAAAGGGATGAGTTAGAAAGCACAGAGAGATTAATACAGAACACAAGAAGGAGAAAGAATGAGTAGTAGCCTAATGTTTCTGCAGTTCCTTAGGGTACTGATGTCTCATTTCATTTAAGACTGCTACATTCACTAACAAATACCGCACAGTCTTTTTATTAATTTGTTTAATGTAAGCTACTTCACACTGTCTTCTGTTTCCCTACACATTCAGAGTTTAATTATATTTTCATAACTCATAAGTCATCTGATTTTAAATTTCTTCTTCTGGACATTTCCAAAGCCTTATGAAAAGCTAGTTTTTTACAAGGAATTATTTTACGGGTGATGAAACTTTTCTGTTTTTACTATTGATTGGTCTAAATTCATAGAATTATACAATACAAGGAGTGAATTTTATTTTATACTTTGGTTTTTTTTTTGGGGGGGGGTTGCCAGAAATTGAACTCAGGGGCACTTGATCACTGAGGCACATTGCCAGTCCTATTTTATATTTTATTTAGAGAAAGGGTCTCACTGAATTGCTTAGCACCTCACTTTTGCTGAGGCTGGTTTGAACTCAGAATTCCCCTGCCTTAGCTTCCTGAGTTGCTGGAATTATAGGTGTGCCCCACTACTCCTGGCTCCTAAAAAATGTAAGTTTTTAAGATGGTGAATATACTATCATACATATTTTAATGTCTGTATCTTATATCTCATAGGCCAAAGAAATGTGAAATCAGAAATATCAGTGTCTCTCTCTCTCTCTCTCTTTCTCTCTCTTTTTTTTTTTTTTTTTTTTGCTTTAGAATATAAGATTCATCAAGACAGGGAAATTTTCTTGTGCTTTATCCTGATATCTACTACCTTATAGGCATCTAAGAAATGTTCAAAGAATGAATTAATTATTTAGTTCTTGAATATTATTAGGTTTATAATAATGTTCATATATATTAAATACTCAATTTCATCACTTAAAATATCAAACATTTTTGAAGAATATACACAGTTTAGCATACATTGCAAGCTATAAAGTTATACAGCAGATGCAGATATGAGTGTCCCCTTTTTTATTATTGATCTTAAAGATGCTGACCATAATGCTTCAATGCAGTTTAGAAAAACCACTCTTGGGACTCAGTGTTAGAGTTCTTGCCTAGCATGTATGAGGCACTGGGTTCAGTACTCGGTACCACATATAAATAAATACAATAAAGGTCTATTGGCAACTAAATATGTGTGTGTGTGTGTGTGTGTGTGTGTGTGTGTGTGAAAAACTAATCTTATCCATTTTTTATTTTCTTGTCATCACAACTTCCTTGCTGCATATTCAATGCATATTGACATATTAACCAGTTCTTACACATGCATCAGATAATGCACTTGTCTTACAAGACTTGGAATGAGAAGGGATGTCATTTCATGCTTCAGAAATCTTTTTTTTTAATTTTTAATTTTTTAGTTGTAGTTGGGCACAATACCTATATTTTATTTATTTGTTTTTATGTGGTGCTGAAGATAAAACCCAGGGCCTCACACATGCTAGGCGTGTATTTTGCCACTGAGCCACAACCCCAACCCCAGAAATCTTGATAGTACAAGTTAATGTTCATCTAAGTAGTAATCCAGTTCTACTCACATAATATTCATATACCATCTTATTTATACCCTACCATGAAGTAAATATTAAATTTTATAGATGAAAAATCAGTGATTGATTTAGGCATAAATTATGTGTCAGCTATAGATTATAAATTATAAGTGTCAGTTCTAGGTTTAAATCTTTCTTCTAAAAATAAACTCTCAAATTTTGCTGCTTCCCATAGTCAGGCAATGCGTATCTTCCCCCCAAATCCTTCTAACATGAAGGCATTTGTTCAACATTGCCTTGGCTGTAATCTAGTTTTGTTGCTATTGGTGTTTCTTTTTAAGATTAGCCCTTCCAGGAAAACTTCATTTCCTTCCTTAGTCTAGGTTCTCATTTCACTTACTTTTTAGATTAATCACACAATGCATTACATACACTAAGTGCCTACCATGTGTCAGAGCAACTATTCTCTGTGAATACATAGGTAGATCATCAATTCATTTGTTAATGAATCATTTCTTTGGTTTGCCTTGGTTTCCCTGTTTTAGGTCCTGATTGGAGAGATTAATATGGAAGTTTACATTTTTTTAATAGACTGTATTTCTAAGAGAAGTTTTGAGTTCATAACAAAATTGAGTCGAAAATGCAGAGTTTCTCTTTCCTTCTACCTCCTTTCTCCCATGACAAGTATAACCTTCTCCATTCTCACACTCCTTCAGTGTGCTGCATTTGTTAACAACTCATGAACCTGCAATGACATATTCTTATCACTTAGTCTTTAGTTTACCCTAGACTTCACTCCTTTTGTTGTATATTACATGGATTTGGACAAATATATAATACTGCCTTAGTCAATAAATCAATAGTTATATGTTATTTGAAACATCAGTATATAGACCAAAATGTCACTTCAACCCTAAATATATAGGTAGCAAATGGGTATGATTCTGATCAAGAAGATATTTACCATTCATAGAGCTTACAAAATGAGCTGTTTAAAATAAAGGGAAAAAAAGAACAACTGTGTTGGATCATTGGTATTTTCCTTGCCTCTGATATCTGACATATGAATATCAAGATTCATGGATATACCCTTTCAGGGAAACACTGTTATATCAGCCAGCTTTACCAGTCTACTAACTTCTTGGCTTCCACCTGAGTTAGTAAGGTCATTTATTTTTGTATGTTAAATATAAAAAGAAAAAAACCCCTAAGTCTCAGCAAAGATGCCTCAATTAATTTAAAATGCACAATAATGGGTTCTAAAATAACAACTGCATTTTAACCACTAAGTTCATTAAACATTTTCCGAAACTCATAACCATTATTTTGCTTAGTCAGATGTTCTCTCAAAGGAGAGTTCATTCATTTTAACTGCTTCAAGTACATGATGAATGAAGCAATTTGCTTTTTTATTTACATTTTACCACTGATAATATTTTATTAAAATATCATCACAAAAGAGCTCACTGTGACTTTAATCAGTTCTTTCTTTTTACAACAATGCTTTGTTTTACATTGAGAACTATGGAGTTATGTTTGTGAATGATACAGAATAAGATAACTCCTGAAAATTATTAGAGGCCTGCTGTTAAAAAATGTATATAGGTCCATTTTTAGTATAAATATAAACACAAATATAAATTAGGGATCTGTCTCAAATAATAATCATTTTTTCAGAGGTGACCAAAAAGTACAATATATGAAATGAAGAGAATTTGTACTGCACTGAAAGAGTTACAACAGCAAATTGTTTTTTATTTAATACAGGTTTATGTGAGAGAAGATAAATAGCAGCTGACCATCTGAGACTTCTAAAGCACTTTTCAAGTATTACTCTTATTTATTAATCTAAAATAATAATCACCTTACATTTTCTTCTTTTCATTCAGTAGTGTTCAAAAAGCACATTCATATTGGGCTTTACTTCCTAATCAATTTATACAAGCATGCAATTTTTGTTACCACCCACAACACTCATAAAATCTGGGAAATATGCATTTTGTTATTATTTGCAAATAATTAAAATAATAGTTAAATGACTAACTAGAAAAAGAGAAAACCATGCTATTATGAATGGAAAATTTTTAAACTACATTTTGGATATAGCTCCCATTAGATTTTATATATATTACCCTCAACTTCCTATTGATTTGAATATATTGAGATGAATTTTTTTGGATTTTTCCCAGGTAGATAATTTTTTCATATATATTACCTGTTATTTCTTGAAACTCTCTTACTTAATGGAGTAAACCCTTTAGTACAACCTCAGATAGGAGCTTTGAAGTGGGTAGCTCTCTTTTGTTCCTTCATTTAATGGTAATCCTTATATTGTATCTTAATTAAAATAGGACATGCTGGAGATTTCAGTGAATAACATAAATCAACAAAATTTTCTTTGTACTTCTAGTTTGCTGTTTTTTTTTTTGTTGTTGTTCTTACATAATAGATATTGAGTTTTGTCAATTTATTATGTAAGGTGTTATTAAGGTGATTATAATTGTTCTGTAATCTGTTTATAAGAGTATATTAATAAATGTTCTGATAATTAGCTAATGCTAAATAGCACCATAAATAATAATAAATAATATCATAATTGCTATCCTTTTAATAAATAGTAGTGTCATTTAAATAATGGAATATTTCGATTGATAATATTTTATCAAGGATTTTCACATCTGTTTTTATATGAAATTACCTTGAGTATTTTTCTTGCTCAGCTTTTAAATTAACATTATTATAATCCTGTAAAATTTACTGCATTCTCTACAACTTTCTGTCTCTGTCTCTCTCTCTGTTTAGCTCTTTGTATCTCTCATTTTTTTGCTCTAGAAAATTTACTTAACAGAAAATTATTTGTTCATTGACATTTTGGGTAGAGCTAAACCATTGGGCTTAGTATCACTGATAGGTATATATCTTTGACTTGTATTTACTATTTTATATTTTTATCTATTAGAAACTTTATCTTGAGTCATATGATTTTGTGTTTCCTAGAATGTAATTAATTTATCTGTAAGTTCAAATATAGTTAACTTATATATTAAGTTGTACTTATTAGTATTTTAATTTTTGAAATCTCTGAAACTATACTTAAACATACCTTTCTTCCCTAGATCACTCATTTAGACTTCCAAGAATTTTACTTTCTTTAAAGATCTTTTCAGAGAATTACCTTTTAATTTTATTGAAAAATTCTAACTATATTCTGTGGCTATTTTATAAAACAAATTTATTTAAATCTATTTTACTATTTTTCTATATTTGTTATAATAAAACAATTATAATAATGTTTGGCTCTTAAATATTTTCAAAATTATACATATTCTTTATTTCCTGCTTTGTCTATACATCACAGACTTTCAATCATAAGATTTTCAATTGTTTCCTAATACTTTCTAATTTTAGTTTTAATTTTCTGTATAATTCTCAAATTATTAACTTTTCCCCTTAACATGGAAATATTTGTGAGATACATATCCAAGATTTTTGCTAATTACTGATTTTGTTACATGTGATTATTGAATATAATGATTGAGTCCTGACTTTTAGAACCTATTAAGATTTCCTTATAGCATACAGAAATCCAAACATGTGAAATGTCAATGTATTAAGGGAAAATGTACATACTAGCTGAGTAAAATTCTATTTATTTTCTCTTATCTGTTAGTTTTAGGTTGTTAACTGCTCTGGCTTACACACTTCATATATTTACTTTTAAAATTGTATATCTCTATGTACCATTGTAGATCTTTATTTCTATTTTGTAGTCCCATCCCATCTAAGTTTTATGTTGTGAAGATATTGTTTGGGTATGAAAATTTATTTATTTCCATATATTCTTGATGTATCGGGACCGTTACAAATATGAACTGTGCATCTTTATTCATTTTTATAAATTTTGCCTACATTTTACTTTTGTAAAGAAACTATATTATTGTATGATCTTGATTTTTGAGAAAACATTGCCTGTTATTTCTTTTCTGATCATCCTGCCCCAGTTCTCCAGTGATATTTTTTGCAGCATGCATATGGACCTTTTTGTGATATTTTCACCATGTTCTTATCCCTTTTTGCTTTGGAGTATGATAATAATACAGTTGGAATATTCCAGCTTTTTTTCATAGTACTCACTTTTGTTTTTATCTATTGCTCCTTCTGGCACAATTCAAACATTAATTTATAAAACATGTAGTTGATTCAATGTTTATATATGTATTATCAGTAAGAGTTCTCTAGAGAAATACCAATAAGGTCTGTCTCTCTCTCTCTCTCTCTCTCTCTCTCTCTCTCTCTCTCTGTGTGTGTGTGTGTGTGTGTGTGTGTGTGTGTTTGGGGGGGTGGGGAGTAGTTCACATACTTATAAATGCTGAGAAACCTCAAGATCAGCAGTTGTCAATCTGGAGACCTGGAAAGTCAATGCTGTAGTCTGAGTCCAAAGATATGAAAGCTAGGAGAGTTAATAGTTTAAAAAAAATTCTAGTCTGGAAGTTAGAAGGCTCAAGCAAGACCTGAGAAGAACTGAGGTTTCAGGTTGAGTCTGAAGGCTAGCAAAACACAACATCCCAACTTAATATAGTCAAATGGGATGTTTTCCTCTTAACTACAGAAGATGAGACCCTCTTTCCTGTTCAGGCCTTTATCTGACAAATTAAAGATAGATATATATATATATATATATATATATATATATATATATAGAGAGAGAGAGAGAGAGAGAGAGAGAGAGAGAGAGATATTCATTCCTTGAATGTTCAAAAATTCTTTTTTATATACAGGATCACTTTAGATATGAAAATCAGTATTCACAATGTTGTTGAACCTTTGAAAAGTCATAGGTATTAATAAAAAAATTGATAATGTGCCGCAGTCCAGCTGCAGCAAAATAATCAGGGGAGGGGGTGACGAGCAACTTGTGTACATTGATACAGCAGGAGTGGGAGCCCTTTATTGTAGGACCGGAGGGGTATATATACATTACACACAGCTTATCTTAATTAACATAAACTAGATACAGCAGTCAACCAATAAGGAATCTCCACACTTAATGGCTCGCTGGCATTACTTCACAAACCACTCCCTCTGGCAAAATGCCAGGCGCCATCCTGACTTGTTTACAGACCCTAACAATAATGGACTTTCAGTATCTAGTGTTCAGCCACTGAGTAGATTTTCAATACTGGCGGTCACTCATTTTTGAGACATGTAGAGAGAGAATTTGAAGATAATTGTATTTAACACATTATTAAGCTTTTAATATTTAATGTAGTCCATGACTTATATAGTCATAAATTTCTAAATTATTTATGTCTGTAAGTCTCTAAATCATAGAGATGATACAACATCACCTCACACAGTTTAAATAAACATCAATGTTTAAAGTAGTTTTCATGTGTTCTGCCAATCTCTCAATATGCTTGTTCCATTTTCATCGACCACAGATTAATCTCAAGGGATTCGGTATGTCATATATTACCTCTCTAAAATCTCAAGATTATAATTATGGCATCTACCTCAAGAACTCAAGGTTATTGTCTAATGAAAAGTTTGAAACACTTTGAACGCATAGAATTACATACATAAACTTACACTAATTACATAGATGAGAAGGTAGTTTAAACTGTAGTTGTATACAAGAAAAAAATACATGGATAAGATATAAAAATATGTTCACACTTAAAAATATTTCTCTAACCTATGAAAATTTGCAGTGAGGTTATCTCTGCCGTCTAATTACACACCATGCTTGCCCTTGTATGAGGTGGTTTGGGGATTATGAAATGTGTTCCCTACAAAAAAAAAATTTTTTCTTACCCAGGCTCACTTTCAAAATCCACTTGTGCTATGCTACTAATATAACATTTCTATCAGTTGTTAATCACTTGCTATATTTCCAATGGTGAAATTCAACTGAATTTAATTAAATATTATCCAGACTTCAAGTGAAGTGTTAGCTACCAATCAGACATGGTAATCCTCCAGATTTGGAGAATGAAATTCTGATGAGAACAGATGGAATTAGGCAGATGTTTCTGGTTACTGACAATTTAACTATTCATTTTTCCAGAAATATAAGAACTAATTAATAGAGAACAATGAGTTCCAAAGTGACCTTTGAATTCTATAACTGTTTCATCTTCACTGTACACAGGGAGTTATTATACAATGACTATCTACATAGACAAGTATGGATCTAGGCAAGAGTCTTACATTCTGATATCCAGATTGCTAACTTCTCCAGTACATCACTTCTCCTCCTTTTATGAAAATGAACACTGAAATTCTATTGCCCTCTCCAATCCTGATTCCCAACAAGAGGAAAAAAAAACTGTGTCACCTGAAGTGGCAATTTCAGTTTAGATTGCTTCTTCTTCTTCTTTTTTTTTTTTTTTTTGAGAGAGAGAATTTTAATATTTATTGTTTAGTTTTCAGCGGACACAACATCTTTGTTTGTTGTTTGTGTGTGGTGCTGAGGATCGAACCCGGGCTGCACGCATGCCAGGCGAGAGCGCTACCGCTTGAGCCACATCCCCAGCCCAGATTGCTTCCTCTTGAGATCTGAATTTTTCATGTTTTCTTTTTCCTACCTGAGGATTGGGTAATATTCAGAGGGTAAGGAAGAACTGATTTATAATATTTTAGTGTTAGAAAATATCAATGTACTCCATCTGAAAGATAATAGAAACCTCCGTAGTAGTTACAATTATTTCCATTCATAGTTCTTGATAAAGCTTGTTGGTATGAACATAGCATCTCATGATACCAGTTTTTATCCAGTTAGTATTTCTGGAAGCTCTGCCAAGGATACATATTCACTGTAACTTTTTCATAGAGAGATATCTAATTATTTTTATAAATGAGCAATATGAAACTTGGAAATGTATTGTTTTATTCATCTAATAATTGGTTCACTCAGTTGTACATTGTGTTAGTTAAGGTGATGTGTGATGCTTTAATAGATTAATCATGAAATCCCTATCACTTAACATGAAAGGTTACATTTTTTCTTTATAAGTTTAATATGAGGGTTCAGAGGAAAGTGTTCCTTCTGATACTAATTTCCTTGTCACTTGCCACTTGATTGCTAAAACAATATAATATATTTTAGGTTTTTGTATTACCACTCATAGTATCATTTTCAATAATATTGATAATGCAGATGGTGATGATAGAATGCAAACAGCTATAATAAATAAAACCTAAGGTCTATGTCTAACATAATAGAAACTTGTAGAAATTAATAGAGAAATACATTATTTTTTTTTACTCATATAACAGTCCTATAGCTATTTTTTGTGATCTGATCCTAGATAGTGATTCTGGTTTCACTCATCCTCTGGAGGTAATATTGTCAGTATATGGAGCTAAGGTTGTTATAAGAAATAAAAGGGAGGAAGGGACCACTGATTTCAAAACCCATTGGATCAAAATTAACCCATATGTCTTCCACTCATTTTCATTGGTAGTAAATAAGTTCATAACCAAGGTGTTTTTTTTTTTGAGAGAGAAAGAGAGAGAGAATTTTTTAATATTTATTTTTCAGTTTTCGGTGGACATATTTATTTTATTTTTATTTTTATTTATGCCAGGCGAGTGCATTACCGCTTGAGCCACATCCCCAGCCCATAACCAAGGTTTTGAAAGCAAAATTCTGTCTCCCATGCTTAGATGGCCACACCCAGTGACTATATTATATACATAGCAGAAGGGATTTGGCTGGTGTGATTAATTTAAAGACCTTCATATGGTGAGATTATCTTGGATTATCCAGGGAAACTCAATCTAATAACATAGGTTCTTAAAATAGAAGAACATTTCTGACAGTGGTCAGACAGAGATGTAACCACAGACAAAGAGATGGAAAACTGAATGTTGCCTGCTTTGAAGGTGAAGAAAGAGTGGCTTAAGCTGAGAAATATAGGAATCCTGCAGCAGTTGGGAAAGGCACAGGGACAGATTCTCACCTAGAATTTCAAGAAAAGAACAGAGCATGCTTTTTGATTTTATCAATGTGAACACTAAAAAAATGGTATTCTAATAATCTAATGGTGCTTTATCATACTATTTAATGTAATTTGTTACAACAGCAATAGAAAACTATGAGTGTTCTCAATCTTGATACTACTGTTATTTTGGGTTAGAACATTTTTTATTGTAAGTACCTATCCTGTGTTTTGCAGAATTTTATCAGTATCCCTAATGTAGACCCACTAGATGCCAGCAACAACCACCTTCCCCATTCTTATGACAATTTAAATCGTTCCAGAAATTGGCAAATATCCTTGGGAACCAAAATGACCCAAGATTAAGACCCATTAATATACCCAAATCTATGTGCATTTGTTAAGGGTGATGGGATTGGTTCATGGCCAGGTAGACATACTTGACTTTACAAAACCCCTATACTATGGAAAGACCATCAACAAATGTGTTCAACTGATAGTTTTCATCCACCAGCCTCTTCCTAGGGATTGTATCTCCTGCAGAGAAATGCTGTGCTCAAGGTTGTGCCTATCTGGAAACTCTTCAATCCCACAACTGTACAAAATAAATATAAAGTTTGGTCATTTGGACTTTAAACAAAACTTTTTCAAGGTGGTCCCCAAAGAAATCTAAAGAGCATAATTCCCTCTGGATCCATTGCTAAACAAATTCACCTGAAAGCATTTTGTTCTAGAACAAGATTCTCTTAGGTGCAGTTCCTAGACTAAACACATTAGAGTACTACCTGAAAATTTCTAAAAATACAAAGTCTTTGAACCCCATTTCAGACTTACTGAATCAAAAACTCTAGAGGTACAGCCATCAATCTGTTTTAACATGCTTACCAGATATTTTTAATATTGATAAAAATTTGAGAACCACTAGGGTAAGCTAGAGTTAACTACTGTGAACCACTAAGGTAAGCTGGAGTTAACTATTGTATCTTCAGCAACTTCTGTAAAACTAGTGAACCATATGCACATTTCTAAAACTGAGACATATGGAACACTTTTTAATAAGAATTTAGATGTGAAATTCTGATAAATTAATTCCTTATTGTCCTAAGAAAGACAGTGTTTAAGAATGTGGCATGCCTAGGTTGACCAAGAGCTTCTACTTAGTAGTAAAACTACAAAGAGCTAACACAATTTCATTAGCTAAGCACATTCCCAGATGAGTGGTTTGAATTTGAGATATTCTTGTGCTTTATATATACATTAATTTCTAGGAATGCAAGAGCCTTATTTTCTAGATGTGTAATCATGTCAGCAGGAGAGGATGAATGGATAGATTTCAGGGAGTTCAATATACTATCAGTTCATAAAAATCTCAGCAGAAAAAAAGAAAAATGGGAAATTAAATTATTAGTAGTATTAACAACAATAGTGTTTACCCAATTGGCATTTTAAAGTCCCAAAATGTCTTATATAAAATAAATAATCTTTTAAAGATGTCCTGCAGATTAATTTTCACTGTTTATCTTCTATAAAGATAGTCACTAAAAGATAATGCTAAAATAATCCAATATCTAATGAAGAAAAGTTGACCTAGTTTTGATCTCTTTCACTTGGAGATATTTTCAGATAGTAGAACAGTTCCTAACCTTTTGACCTGACATAACATTATGAAGAACATTCAACACTATTTTCTCCACTAATGCAAGTTTATCAAAGTGAAACTGTTAGAATTATAATTTTTTTTTAAATGTAGACTGTTCAAGACATGTGTGGGAAAGAGCATTAATTTAGAATGCAAAGAAGTTCAAACTCTGATTCTGTTTGATGGACAAGCCAACCTAACATAGTAGCCTTCTGAAAGCCCTACTGTGAAATAAAAATGACATTATTTATTTTATAAAGTAATAAATAAATGTCCACAGGAAGATAAGATATATTAGTTTACATCTGTAATAAAGAGTTCTAAAAATGGAGTCCATCAACACCCAAATTGCAGGAGTTAAACAATTGGATTTATATTTCTCATAATATACCTCTTTCTTCCAAAGAAGAGACTCAGAAATCCAAGCTTCTGTCATACTATGGCCATAACTTGAATTTATCTTGCAAAAATGGAGAATGACTTCAGACTATGCCCACAATGTGATTGTCAACCTCATCCTGAAGTGACACATCATTTAGTTTCACATCACTTTGGTCAAAACAAGTAGCAATGCAGTGTGGATACAGAGTATGTGAAATGCCTCTGGCTTGGTGGCTAAAACTGGGTTGGAGGGAGTCAGCTCCAATTTAGCAGCCCCCTTTCCCCTTTTTTTTTTATCTCTAGTTTTCTTAGCTATGAAATGAGAATGTTACATTGAACAGTTTCCAAATTAAAATCCCGTGTTTTATTAAATAATCCTTTCATTATTTTCCTTTCATTTTTAAATTTTTATTCTTCCTTCTCAGTCCTAAGGCCAGGCTTTATACTCTTTCTCAGGATATTCCTGGAAGCTAAATATCCATTAATTTACACAGAAACATCAGAAGGCAGCCAAAAATATTACCAAAGTATTACTGAACATACATATTTCATTAGACTCAAAAAGAACTAAAGTTAGTTTTTCATTTGATGTTGAGGATCGATCTAGGGCCTCAAGCATGCTAAGCAAGCACTCTAACACTGAAATATCCCCAGCACCAACCTAAATTTATTTTAGAATAAAAGCATTTATTTTTAAAGATAAATTTTAATTAAATAAATGCTAATGCTTATTGAGAAATTATTTATAGTGAGCAGAGTGAACTTTGTTATGATCCTTATTTCAAAACAAGTAAATAACCACCTGGCCCAAATGATGAGCCCTAACCAAAGCATTTGTTTTGGAGCAGAAGTAGAAAGGCGATCAGCTAGAAGACAGTATCATACTTTTCTGAGCAACACACATCATGTAGTTTGGAGGCATTTTAGATTTATTTTTATAAAATAAATTTTTAACAAATTTAAAAGTGAGAGATTTGGGGGGAAGTTGAAGAGTTTTGGGACTGGATATTTTTTAAAAAAATTAAATTGAAAACTTTGAAGTTAGGTTTTGCTTAGTATTTTCTCAAAAGCTTGTGGTAGAATAGGCTAGAAAAATACTCAAACCTGCTAAGGAAAACATTAAAATTAGGCAAATTAAAGTCAATATATGAATATATTTCCCCCAGTAATTAATTACAGTGTTTTGTCAGACTCAAAAATATCAACATGCCAAATCTTCAAGAAAAATAAGATTCAAACACTATTTATATCTATTTCTGGAATCTGGGTCCAACTAATTAGCTGTGGGAAAACCACGGGCACGCACACACACACACACACACACACACACACACACACACACACTCAGAGCACCAATACATAAATTACATTCAGTGTAAACCATGCCAAAGAAAAATGAAAACTGATATGAACAAGAATAACAATAATAAATGAAAATCGCACGTGGTAGTAAGATTTAAAAGGTCTTAACAGTTCCACATGGGAGTTAAAAACAGCATTTGTAGCATGGAGTATAATTATTTACATATAAACGGTCTGCTTACATACAAAAATACCACAAGTAAATTTCTACATTGTGCTGCAAATGTCATGCAAGAAATACAACTGTCTGATTGATATGCAAAATGTTTGCCAGGATGGTGACAGCCAAAGTAAGTTCAAAGTCACAGGAAATGTTGTCATCAGCCTAGTGTAAAAATGTACAATTACTTGCAATTCTTTCTGTTTAAAGGTGACTACTACTATCTTTTCCCTAGGCTAGTTGTTCACTGTACCTTATTATCATTACAAAGTATAAAAATGGATTAGCTTTTCCATATTGTGTTCATACTGGTAAGGGCATGTTAGAGACAGCTCACTGACAAGGTTTTTGAAAAAAGCATTTATTCCTCCACTAAAAATTTCTAGGCAGCTTGTATTTGAGAATAAAAATCTCTAAATTGTATGCTTGCAAGTTCCTCTTTCCTGATAATTCATTTAATATAAAGAAATCAGAGAGAAGAAGTGAGCAGTATCTAATTAATATCTTCTAATGCCCAACTAATGTCAAGCATGACTCCAATTTATAACTGAACTATATTTTTACATTGAAAAATTCAATTACATTTACTGACAGACTTTGAAATGCCACATTATTTATATTGGCAAACTTTGCAGGCTCACAGTATATTTATTAACATTCTTTCCACAGAATAAAACATATATACAATACAGATCACTGCATTCTTCATTTTTTAATCTTTCAAAGTGATATGTATATCTACCAGAGCAGCAAGGGGCTGCATCCGCCTAAGAAAGCCAAAAGACCAAATAGAGGCAGACATTAATGTGCCCTTCCTTTATAATTCTCCAGGCAAAGCAAGGTAACCTTGACATTTCACTATCCTCTCTGGTTCCTGCTTCCATTTCTCATTCTCTTTCTCCAGTGCCTCCCCCTCAGCCCCTCCTCAGTCCATCCCTGTTCCTACATGCATGCAGAACAACCACAGGGCCTCTGTGCACACATCAACAATTTTGAGCTGTGAAGAGGTTCAATTGCCACATTGGTGACTCAGTTGCAATGCACAAATCATTTACTGGGATAGCTTGAGGACATGACAATGACAGAGAGACATCTGTTGGGTAGATGGGAGGGGAAAAAAGGGGTTATTCACAGCTGGTGCATTAGTCCTGCTAGCCACTAGGCCACCACAGTGTCCTAGTCCTCCAGCTTCCTTCCCCCTCTTTCTGCATGCGCCCTGCTGTCAGCTGCCAAAAGATATCTGTTCTCACCCTTTGCTGAATGAAAAGGTGCTAATGCATGACTTCAGGATATGTCAGAACATACAGTACTTACAAGTGTTTGGAGACACAGCCAACCTGACCAAGAGGAAAAGAAATGAGTAACTAAAGAGCGATTTTCTTGCAAAGGAGAGGGAAAAAAAAAGTCAAGGGCTATTCCTTTTTTATTTTTTAACTGTTCATGGGGTCTAGGGTGATTCAAAGGGGACCTTTCTTAGCCTTGTCTCCATTGCTCTCTCTGCACAAGATATCTATTTTGCAATCCTTAATTCCCTAAGAAAAAAACATTTCCTGGAAAGTGGTTTTGATGTATATTTCTGCAATCTGATTTCAGCAAATGTATCAATTAGCATAAAAATAAATAATTATCTAAACACTCCAGGAATGTTAGTTTATATTTTTTCTTTGTCTTTTTTTTTAATTCTTTAAGAAGGGAGATATGGAATTCCAGAAAAGAACTGAAAGAGACATTCTATTCTGGCAATGGTAGTTGTGATCAGATGACCTACTGTTATATATTGCACAAATACTTATCTTTTCTTAGATAACACTTAGTATATTGAATCCATTCACTTACCTTTAAGAAAAAGGCATTCCCCTTGGAAATGGTGAAACCTGGACCATTCCTTTAACATCTAGAATCCACATCCAAATCTTCAGGCTGATTTTTTAAATCTAAAAATCCAAATGAGAGAAGACTTATCCAAACAATCTAAGTTACAATGTTGAATCCACGCTATGAACAATGACAAATATGCTACTAGGAGAGCAATTTTTCACACAAAAAAGTCACAGATCTAAAATGCAAAACACAATTTAAAAAACCATATGTAGCGTAAGTGAGATGATTTTTTTTTATTGGGCAACAACGCCTGCCAATGCCAGCACCACAGCAAGAAATATCCTGGAAAGACTGTGCTCTCAGTCCTTGACAGACAATTCTGAATCAGAATCTCAAATTACTGACTAGTTTTTGCCAATTTCCTCATAATATTCTTGTAGCTCAGGTGATAGAAAAAAAAATAAGTCTGAAGAAATTGAAAGAGAAGTTAAATCAAGCAGATTAACTGAAGTCAGATTATCTCTTTTTAATTAGGTTACGTGGTCATCTATTTTAAATTTTTTAGAAATAAATGAAATTTGCTTAATCAGAATGAATTATAACCCCTGGGCTGGGATTGTAACTCAGTGCTGGAGCACTTGCCTAGCATGTGTGAGGCACTGGGTTCAATCCTCAGCGCCACATAAAAATAAATAAAGATATTGTGGTCATCTACAACAACAACAAAAAAATTTAAGTGAAAAACCTGACATTAAAATTTTGCAAAAGTTTAATCTAAACTGTAACCTAAAAAAGAGTATAATATTGGATACAGAATGCCATGTATATTCAAAAAACTTTAAGCAAGGTCCTCAAATTTATTCAAATTTTTGTTTTTATTTGCTTTATAATATTTATTTCTAATTTAGCTGGCATTTTAAATTTCTGTATATCTTTTAATAGAAAAATTTTAAGTGATAATAAATATGATGCTATTGTGCATCTATATATAATGCAAAAATACAACTAATCCATGTAAAGAAATGTCAATTTGTTAGGAGGATTATATAAACTAGAAAACTAAATTTTGTAATAATTTGAATGTAATATGAAATGGGATAAATTGATTGTTACTTTTATTGTAGAAATTTCTCAGAAATGCATTTTCCACAAAATTTATACCTTAAATTATGAACTAATTTAAAACTTATTTTTAGTTGAATTCATTTTTAAGTGTTACATGAAGAAATTAAAATTATACTTATTGAGTAAGGTGATGTTTTGGTAAATGCATATTATATTGCATAATATTTAGATCAAGTTAAAATATCTATCTCCTCCAACATTTCTTAATGGGAAAACTCTGAAAATACATCCATCCAGATTTTTGAAATATACACTTTATTATTGTTATCTAAAGTCATTCTACTGTACAATAGCATATCAGAACTTCTTGCTGCAATGTAAACTCTAATTTATTGCCCATTGATCATTCTCCCACACCTCCTACTTTCCCTATCCTCTGACATCCACCATTCTACTCTGAAATTCTGCAAGATCATCATTTTCATATAGTGCTTGTCTTTTTGTTTCTTGCTTTTTTTCACTTATTATTAACATTCTCCAGTTTCATCCATGTTGCCATAAATGAAAGGCCTTAATTCTTTTGTAGGGTTGAATAGTATTCCATCATGCATATAGTCCAAATTTCCTTTATTCACACATCAGTTTATTAACACTTACATTGTTCCATTTCGTGAGGAGAATTTCTTGAGTCTATTGCTGCAATAAATGTGGAAGAGCATTTATCTCGGACATATTGATTCATTTCCTTTGAGTATATATTCAGTGATAAGATTGTGGAATTTATGATAGTATTTTTTTTTAACTTTTGAAGAACCTCTTTACTGTTTTCCATAATGTCTGCACTAATCTATATTTCCATTAATAATGTACATGGTTTCCCTATTTTCCACATTCATGTAAGCACCTTTTTTCCTTTTTATTATTTTGTATTTTCAATAATAGCAATTCTAACTGGAGTGTGGTGATATCTCACTGTATTTTTGATTTGCATTTCCCCCATGATTAGTTATCCTTGTTGCACATTTGCATATCTTCTTTCGGGAAATGTCTATTCAGGTGTTTTGACTATTTTAAATCAGATAATTTATACACCTATTTAGTTGTTTTCATTGAATTGTTTCAGTTGTTTACATTTTTGAATATTTAAAAAACCTGGAAGCATCTCACTAATTGACTTCAAAATACCTACAAAACTCTAATAACCAAAACATCATGGCACCAACATAAAAATAACAGAGATCAGTGCAATAGAATAGCAATCCTAGAAATCAGTCCACACATGTATAAACAATTGGTTGTTTTACCAAGCTAGTAAGGATACAAAATGGTGAAAGGATAGTCAAGAGACTTCAATAAATGGTTCTGAGAAAATTGTATCTCCACATGCAGAAGAATGATACACAACCCAATCTCTAGTTACAAAAATCAGCTCAAAATGAATTAAAGACCTAAATATGAAACTTCTAGAAGAAAACATAGAAGAAATGCTTTAGGACAGTGGTCCATGAAGGATATTTAAAAAAAAATAAGACTCTGAGAGGAAAACAATAAAAGCAATAATAGAGGGATCAAACAAAACAGCCTCTACTTAGCAAAGGAAACAAGTAAGAGTAAAAAGACAAACTAAAGAATGGGAGAAAATATTTGCTGACTATGAAACTGATAAGGGGTAGTATTCTAAAAGCATAACAATCTTGTCAACTTTTAAAAATTCCTCTTCATGTAGCAAAGTACTCACTGAATTCCCACTCCTTATAAGAACTGGACATGATACAGGCTTCATAGTTATTTTTATCAATATAATTTTGAGAATATTCAAATAAACAAAAGGAATCACTGAAACAATATAGTAGGAATATATACAAATAAATCAGAAAGAAAATTTTGCTTATTATCTTCACTAGGTTATATTGGGAAAAAACACAGGATATTAAAAAAAGGAATACAAAACAAAACAAAAAATGGGGCATACCATAGTGTAACGATTGTACAAAGTCAGACATTTGAAGTGAAATGTCACATGTTCATGACCAATACTTTTTCATCCAACTATTAGACAAAAAAATGTAGAAATTATTCATTCATCCATTTATTCACTCATCTTCTATGAGTATTGTTTCTTGATCAAACAAAAGTATAACACTTCCTGCTACTGGAAAAGAAGATTGTTATATGGACACATAAAGCTGAAAACCTTAGCGTAAGAGGCATTAACAGAATTTTAAACATCTTTGCTGAATAAGAAAGCCAACAGAGGGTTTTGAGGTATGACAGTTTTCCTTGATGCATTCATTGTAACATGTGCCATACCAAAAGCTCTAGGGAAAATTAACCCACAAATAGACCTTGCTGGAAAGGTGAGCCAAGCTATCCATGTGACCACACTCTTTCTCCAGAGATACAAATGCTTTGGCCAAATGAAAATATGAGTTGATCTGGTAGATGCTGGGAAGCATATGTTTAATTGAACACTTTGTGATATAGAACTGAAGAAGGGCTTCCCACAAATTCATAGAGTACAAGTCATAATGATCTATGAACAAACTAAAACTAAGGGGCAAATGGAACCAAGAGATAGAGAAACCATGTGGACTAAAGGGCCATGAAACTACTTGGTGCAAGAAAGACAAGACGCATAGAGGTGAACCCTAAGAGATTAATTGGACACCACTAGAGATGACCCATTAGTGAGATGATCCACATTCATGGACTGAGGTCTGGCAAGAAGCCCTGGACGCAGGCCCAGTTATGTGATTCCTGGTTATCTCAGGTTTTATTTTTATTTATTTAGTTAGTTTATTTATTTTTTTTGTCCTTTCTGTTATCCTTTCCAGGAATATCTAGATATTGTGGCAATATCTCTTCATATCTTCTGTAATCTCCTCTTTGGACAAATAAGTCCTACCTCCACACAACCAAAAGAATCTCATTAAAACATCTGTTAAAATAAATATCACAAAAAGTAGGTATCACACTATCGTATATATTAGCTTTGCATTATCTTCTAATTCTCCTTTTTCTCTTCATCTCACTAGATGTTCATTAGGTTTGTTTGTTTGTTTATTTATTTGTTTTTTTTTTCAGTGCTAGGGATTGAGCCTAGGGCCTTGGCTGTTGTTGTGCAAGCCATCTAGCCCTCAGTTATATCCCCAGCCTTAGATATTCACTTTCTTCTCTATGAAAGTTGGGTTATACTCTCAAACTTTCTCTGTGTTCAGTGACAGAACAGGAAAACTGCCCCACCGTTAGTCATTAAAGGAGGGTTTTTACACTGCTAAGCAAGCTGACATTTCCTTTTCTCTTCCTGTATACTTTCTCCTCTTGATCTTTTTATCTGAACTCTTCGTTCTCCTTGCTCACAGTCAACCTGATTTCCTTTTTATATGCAACCTTCAAGTTAACTGAGAACGAAGGTAATTAATTAGCATGCTTGATTTTCTATCTTTAGTGTCTTCCAACGAAATATAACTGGCGTTGATATACAAAGAGGTAGATATATTAACCATCTTTATGTGCTGTTGAATCCTTTCATATTAATTACCACTGTACCTTATGTTTTATTCATATATGAAAATTGTTTGCATTAGCACATATTTCCCAATAAAATTATAAATAATGAAGGACAGAAATGCCTTATTATGCCAAATAAAACCTATTTTTACATTAACTTAATTTAGTTCCAAAGTTAGAAGTCAATAGTAGTAGTTATGACACCAGCTCTTTTTAAAGTTAAGGTGTAAATTATGTACTAAGAAAATTCAAAATGTTTTTGCAATAGCACAAAACTTCAGAATTTGATTTGCGATTCTGAAAGACAATCACTGGCCTTTTAGAGTTTGTGGCTCTGAGACCAAGACATTAATTACAGAGGATATAATTTAGAACATAGATAATGTATAGATTAGTGTCTACAAACTAGAATAGAAATTTTAGTGATCAAGCTATGCTTTTATTTATTTTTTATTTTCTTTTTTTAATAGGACTGTGACTATAAAAGCTTTAGAATTCAGGACTTCAGAAGCAAAGGTAAGTTTGTGAATAGTTTTCCCTTTTTAGAGAAAAAGCACTAGCACTCCTACAATCCTAAAATGTTCATGCCTTCTAACATTCAAACTTGTAACACACACTGTGCTTTTATATAAATTCTGATTGACAAATTAATGTAACAGTCTTGTTCTCTGCCTTTCTGTATGAAGTGCAAAACCTGTGGTTATCTGAAGGTAACAACTCACCATTATTAAGTCTTACTATGTGAGAGGGGACTACTTTGAATCTTTTGTAAATGGATATCCAGTTTTCCCTGCACCATTTTCTGAAGACCTTATCCTTCCTCATGGGTTTATTTTTGGTGTTTTTCTTAAGAATCAGTTGGCTGTTGATGTGTGGATTTATTTCCATCTGTCTCATTGGTCTATGTGTTTATATTTATGCCAATACAATGTTGCTTTTGTTACCAAGTCTCTATAGCATGTTTTAAAGTCAGGTATTGTGAAGCCTCCAGCATTTCTCTCTTGCTCAGAATTTATTTGGCTATTCAGTATTACTCTGCTATGAATTTTAGAGTTTTTTCCCCCTATTTCTATGAAGAATGTCATTGGTATTTTCATGGATATTTCATTGGATCTGTAGATCACTTTGGGTATGATTGTCATTTTAATGAAATTGATTCTCTAATCTATGAACATGGGTTTTTTACTTACCTCTTCAATTTCTTTCTTCATTATCTTGTACTTTTAATTATACAGGTCTTTCACATTCTAAGTTAGGTCTATTACTAGGTGATCTACATATTTATCTTGTGGACATCTGGATTACTTTCTTGGAAAATTTATTTTGAGTGTGTACAAATACTACAATGCTACTGACTATTATATGTTAATTTTGAATCTTGCTACTTTACTAAATTTGTCAGGTCTAAAATTCTTTTGATGGACTCTTGAAATTTTCATGTATGTAAAAAGATCCTCAGGATATAGGGATAATTCACTCCATCCTTTCCACTTTGTATATCTGTTATTTGTTTCTTTTGCCAAATTGCTTCAGCTGAAAGTCATAATACCATATGTTGAATAAGAGTGGTGAGGTCAGACCCCTCATCTTGCTACTGACATTAGAGAAAATGTCAGTTTCTCCCCATTTGGTATGATGTTGGTTGTGATTCTCATACATAAACTTTACTATTTTGATTTTGGTTCTACTATACCTGATTGATTTAGAGCTTTTATCATGTAGGGATGCTGATATTTATCAAAGCCTTTTCCTGCATGTATTGAGACTATCATGTTATTTTTATCCTTGATTCTATTATTTGCTGTTACATTTCTTGACTTGCATCTGTTGAAAGATCAGTGCATACCCTGGAGTGAAGCCAACTTATCATGGTATAAATTCTGTCTAATGTGATATTGAATTTAATTTGCAATTTTCTTTCTTTTTTTCTTTTTTTGGTACTGGTGGTTGAGCCCATGGGTGCTTAACCACTGAGCAACATCCCCAAACCCTTTTTATATCTTATTTAGAGACAGGTTCTTGCTAAGATGCTCTAAGGTCTCACAAAGTTGCTGAAGCTGGCTCTCAATGTGTGATTCTCCTGTCTCAGCCTCTCAAGCTTCTGGAATTACATACATGTGCCACCATGCCCAGATTTGCAAGTATTTATTGAGGAATTTTGCAACTATGTTCATCAGGGATATTGGTCTATTTTTCTCTCCCTCTTCTCTCTCTCTCTCTCTCTCTCTCTCTCTCTCTCTCTCTCTCTCTCTCTCTCTCTCATCTTTATCATGTTTTGGTAGCAGGGTAATACTGGGTTTGTAGAATGAGTTTCGAAGATTTCTGTCCCTTTCTATTTCATGGAATAGTTTGAGGAATATGAGTGTTAGTCTTCCTTAAGAGTCCAGTAAAATACAGAATTGAATCCATAGATCCTGGGATTTTCTTTGTTGGGGGGGCTTTTAAATACAGCTTTACTTTCATTACTTGTTATTGATTGATTTAGGTTTTCAACATCCTCTTGGTTCAATTTTGTAAGGTCATATATGTCCAGATGTTGGTCTGTTTTTTCTAGATTTTCCAATTTATTACTATATGTTTCTTCAAAATATTTCTTTTTTTTGAAAGTCACTAAATATATATTTTATTGGTTATTCAAAACATTACAAAGATTGCAGAATCACATCGGTTACACATCCACATTTTTACATAATGCCATAATAGTAACTGTTGTATTCTGCTACCTTTCCTATCCTCTACTATCCCCCCTCCCCTCCCCTCCCATCTTCTCTCTCTACCCCATCTACTGTAATTCATTTCTCTCCTTGTTTATTTTCCCATTCCCCTCACAACCTCTTATATGTAATTTTATATAATAATGAGTGTCTCCTTCCATTTCCATGCAATTTCCCTTTTCTCTCCCTTTCCCTCCCACCTCATGACTCTATTTAATGTTAATTTTTTCCTCCTGCTCCTCCTCCCTGCTCTGTTCTTGGTTGCTCTCATTATATCAAAGAAGACATTTGGCATTTGTTTTTTAGGGATTGGCTAGCTTCACTTAGGATGATCTGCTCTAATACCATCCATTTCCCTGCGAATTCCATGATTTTGTCATTTTTTAGTGCTGCGTAGTACTCCATTGTGTATAAATGCCACATTTTTTTTATCCATTCATCTATTGAGGGGCATCGGGGTTGGTTCCACAGTCTAGCTATTGTGAATTGTGCTGCTATGAACATCGATGTGGCAGTATCCCTGTTGTACGCTCTTTTAAGGTCTTCAGGGAATAGTCTGAGAAGGGCAATAGCTGGGTCAAATGGTGGTTCCATTCCCAGCTTTCCCATGAATCTCCATACTGCTTTCCATATTGGCCACACCAATTGGCAATCCCACCAGCAATGTACAAGAGTACCCTTTTCCCCACATCCTCGCCAGCACTTGTTGTTGTTTGACTTCATAATGGCTGCCAATCTTACTGGAGTGAGATGGTATCTTAGGGTGGTTTTGATTTGCATTTCTCTGACTGCTAGCGATGGTGAGCATTTTTTCATGTACTTGTTGATTGATTGTATGTCCTCCTCTGAGAAGTGTCTGTTCAGGTCTTTGGCCCATTTGTTGATTGGGTTATTTGTTTTCTTATTGTTTAATTTTTTGAGTTCTTTGTATGCTCTGGATATTAGGGCTCTATCTGAAGTGTGAGGAGTAAACATTTGTTCCCATAATGTAGGCTCCCTGTTTACCTCTCTTATTGTTTCTCTTGCTGAGAAAAAACTTTTTAGTTTAAGTAAGTTCCATTTGTTGATTCTAGTTATTAACTCTTGTGCTATGGGTGTCCTATTAAGGAATTTGGAGCCCGACCCCACAATATGTAGATCAGAGCCAACCTTTTCTTCTATCAGATGCATAGTCTCTGATTTGATATCAAGGTCCTTGATCCATTTTGAGTTAACTTTTGTGCATGGTGAGAGAAGGGGATTCAGTTTCATTTTGTTGCATATGGATTTCCAGTTTTCCCAGCACCATTTGTTGAAGATGCTATTCTTCCTCCATTGCATGCTTTTAGCCCCTTTATCGAATATAAAATAGTTGTAACTTTGTGGATTAGTCTCTGTGTCCTCTATTCTGTACCATTGGTCCACCCGCCTGTTTTGGTACCAGTACCATGCTGTTTTTGTTACTATTGCTCTGTAGTATAGTTTGAAGTCTGGTATCGCTATACCACCTGATTCACACTTCCTGCTTAGAATTGCTTTTGCTATTCTGGGTCTTTTATTTTTCCATATGAATTTCATGCTTGCTTTATCTATTTCTACAAGAAATGCCGTTGGGATTTTGATTGGCATTGCATTGAACCTATAGAGAACTTTTGGTAATATCACCATTTTGATTATGTTAGTTCTGCCTATCCATGAACAGGGTATATTTTTCCATCTTCTAAGATCTTCTTCTATTTCTCTCTTTAGGGTTCTGTAGTTTTCATTGTATAAATCTTTCACCTCTTTTGTTAGGTTGATTCCTAAGTATTTTATTTTTTTTTGAGGATATTGTGAATGGGGTGGTTTTCCTCATTTCCAGTTCAGAATATTTGTCGCTGTTATACAGGAATGCCTTTGATTTATGTGTGTTGATTTTATACTCTGCCACTTTGCTGAATTCATTTATTAGCTCTAGTAGTTTTTTTGTAGACTCTTTTGGGTCTTCTAGGTATAAAATCATATCATCCGCAAATAGTGATAATTTAAGTTCTTCTTTTCCTATCTTAATGCCTTTAATTTCTTTTGTCTGTCTAATTGCTCTGGCTAGTATTTCGAGAACTATATTGAATAGAAGTGGTGAGAGAGGGCATCCCTGTCTTGTTCCAGATTTTAGAGGGAATGCCCTTAAGTTTTTTTCCATTTAGAATGATGCTAGCCTGAGGCTTAGCATATATAGCTTTTACAATGTTGAGGTAAGTTCCTGTTATCCCTAGTTTTTCTAATATTTTGAACATAAAGGGATGCTGTACTTTGTCGAATGCTTTTTCTGCATCTATCAAGATGATCATATGGTTCTTATCTTTAAGTCTATTGATGTGGTGAATAACACTTATTGATTTCCGTATATTGAATCAGCCTTGCATCCCAGGGATGAATCCTACTTGATCATGGTGCATGATCTGTTTGATATGTTTTTGTATACGATTTGCCAGAATTTTATTGAGGATTTTTGAATCTAAATTCATTAGGGATAATGGTCTGTAGTTTTCTTTCTTTGAGGTGTCTTTATCTGGTTTGGGAATCAGGGTGATATTGGCCTCATAGAATGAATTTGGAAGTTCTCCCTCTTTTTCTATCTCCTGAAATAGATTGTGGAGTATTGGTATTAGTTCTTCTTAAAGTTCTTGTAAAACTCTGCTGTATATCCATCCGGTCCAGGGCTTTTCTTGGTTGGTAGTTTTTTGATGGCTTCTTCTATTTCCTCACTTGATTTTGGTCTGTTTAGGTTGTTTATATCTTCCTGACTCAATCTGGGTAGTTCATATGTCTTAAGGAATTTATCGATGCCTTCACTATCTTCTATTTTATTAGAGTATAGGGTTTCAAAATAATTTCTAATTATCTTCTGTATTTCTGAATTGTCTGTTGTGATGTTGCCTTTTTCATCCCGTAAGCTGGTAATTAGGGTTCTTTCTCTTCTTCTCTTTGTTAGCATGGCTAGTGGTCTATCAATCTTATTTATTTTTTCAAAGAACAAACTTTTAGTTTTGTCAATTTTTTCGATTGTTTCTTTTGTTTCAATTTCATTGATTTCAGCTCTAATTTTAATTATTTCTTGCCTTCTAATGTATTTGCTGCTGATTTGTTCTTCTTTTTCTAAGGCTTGGAGGTGTAGTGTGAGGTCATTTATTTGTTGGCTTTTCCTTCTTTTAAGGAATGAACTCCATGAAATGAATTTTCCTCTTAGTATTGCTTTCATAGTGTCCCAGAGATTTCAATATGTTGTGTCTGAGTTTTCGTTTACCTCTAAGAATTTTTTAATTTCCTCTTTGATGTCTTCTGTAACCCTTTGTTCATTCAGTAGCATATTGTTTAATCTCCATGTGATGTAGGATTTTTCCTTTCTCATTTTATTATTGATTTCCCATTTCATTCCATTATGATCAGATAAAATGCATGGTAATATCTCAACTCCTTTGTAATTGCTAAGATTTGTCCTATGACATAATATAGGTCTATTTTTGAGAAGGATCCATGTGCTGCTGAGAAGAAAGTGTATCCGCTTGATGTTGGTTGGTATATTCTGTATATATCAATTAAGTCTAAATTATTAATTTTATTATTGTGCTCTAGGGTTTCTTTATTCAACTTTTGTTTGGAAGATCTGTCCATTGGTGAGAGAGGTGTGTTAAAATCTCCCATGATTATTGTGTTGTGGTCTATTAGACTCTTGAATTTAAGAAGAGTTTGTTTGATGAAAATAGTTGCACCATTGTTTGGGGAATATATATTAATGATCGTCAAATCTTGTTGGTGTATGGTTCCCTTGAGCAGTATGTAGTGTCCTTGTTTATCCCTTTTGATTAACTTTGGCTTGAAGTCTATTTTATTTGATACAAGTATGGACACCCCTGCTTGCTTCTGGGGTCTGTATGAATGATATGATTTTTCCCAACCTTTCACCTTCAGTCTGTGTATGTCTTTTCCTATCAGATGAGTCTCCTGTAGGCAGCATATTGTTGGATCTTTTTTTTTTTTTTAATCCATTCTACTAGCCTATGTCTTTTGATTGGTGCATTTAAGCCATTAACATTTAGGGTTACTATTGAGATATGGTTTGTATTTCCAGCCATATTTGGTTATGTATGATACTTAACATGATTTGTTTTTCCTCTATGCTTAGTTTTTCCTTTACTTTGCTACTTCCTGCTGTTGGTTTTCATTGTTATTTTTCATTTCCTCTTCCTGTAATGTTTTGCCAAGGATGTTTTGAAGAGCTGGTTTTCTAGCTGCAAATTCTTTTAACTTTTGTTCATCATGGAAGATTTTTATTTCATCTTCAATCCTGAAACTTAATTTCACTGGATACATGATTCTTGGTTGGAACCCTTTTTCTTTCAGCGTTTGAAATATGTTGTTCCAGGATCTTCTAGCTTTCAGAGTCTGTGTTGAAAGATCAGCAGTTATCCTGATTGGTTTACCCCTAAATATAATCTGCTTCCTCTCTCTTGTGGCTTTTAAGATTCTCTCCTTATTCTGTATGTTGGGCATCTTCATTATTATGTGTCTTGGTGTGGATCTCTTATGATTTTGTACATTCGGTGTCCTGTTGGCTTCTAGTATTTGGATTTATTTTTCATTCTTTAAGTCTGGGAAGTTTTCTAGTATTATTTCATTGAATAGATTGCTCATTCCCTTGGTTTGGACCTCTGTACCCTCTTGTATCCCAATAACTCTTAGGTTTGGTTTCTTGATGTTATCCCATAATTCTTGGATGTTCTGCTCATGATTTCTTAACATTCTCGCTGAGCTGTCTATGTTCTTTTCAAGTTGAAAAACTTTGTCTTCATTGTCTGAAGTTCTATCTTCTAAGTTTTCTACTCTGCTGGTAATACTTTCATTTGAATTTTTAATTTGGTTTATTGTTTCCAGCATTTCCAGGATTTCTGTTTGTTTCTTTTTTATATCCTTTATTTCCCTATAGAGTTGACCTTTTGCTTCTTGGATTTGTTTATGTAATTCATTGTCAAAGTGATTTTTCATTGTCTGAATTTAATGTATAATGTCTTCCTTGAGACTCCAGATCATCTGAAGCATGTATATCCTTAACTCTTTGACATTCCATCAGCTGCAGATATTACCTCATCTAATGTTGAATTGACTGTATTGTTTGTGGTCCTTTCTTTCCTTGTCTTTTCATACTGCTCATGATTCTTTCTAGCTTTGTGAAACTGTTGTGCTAATGTTTTTCCCCTTATATATTTGTATTGTTCTTGTATAGCTCCAAAATCCCTCTTTTGTGGAGAAAGACAATGTTAACAGATCCCAATATCAACAGTACATTATCTAAGCACAAGTTTTCATTATTAATACATTTATAGTTAGATTCTAAGACTATAGATATTGGTTTTAATTATTACTTAAGAATATATTCATTAGTTTCATAAAAGGCGTACCATATCTGGTGGCATATAGAAAACTTAATTTCAGACGAAGGATATTATACTTAGAGGGAAAGGAGTGAGGGTATGAGGTTAAACTAACTTAGCACCTTTGGAGAACTCTAACCACTAGACTGGTAATTTATGGAAGAATGTATAGACTCAACCTCTTATCTATTTAGATAGTTACCCTATGTATAGATAGCAAAAGTTAGGAGGTTGAAAGTGGGATAGAGAGAATAAGAATTAAAAAAAAAGAAAAAACAATAACAAGGAAGAAAAGAGATATAAGAGAAGGAAAAGGGAAGTAAGATAGAAATAAAGAAAAAAATGGGGGGGGAAGTGGGTATATGCAATTCCTCTATATTATATTACTTTGGTAATTCGGTTGTTCATGCACAGTTCTTGGTTTCACATATGCTGAAGTTGTGGAAGAGAGAGAAGAAAAGAGAAAGAAAGAAAAAAAAAAGTCTCTCAGAACACTGTTTTCCTTGCTTCCAGTAGGAGGCATTGTCTATTCCTAGCTTGAGCCTCTGTATTCAGGGTGGTGGGTATAGCCAGTGTGAAAGGAAATGAGCTTCCACCTGAATCTTGGCCTACTCTAGTTTCTGAGGTAGAAACCAGGTGCCTGTACAGTTGTTGTTTTTCGTTGATAGCTACAACCCCCAACAGCTTGTGGGAAATATTTTGAGTTATCGCAGCTAAGGGTGGGGGAGTTGGAAACTGGGTACTTGGATCAGCCGCAGAACCGTGCTGGTGGCCACACCCCCTTTGATGGGTTTTAAGGGTTGATGGGCTTCCTCCGGACTAGCACTCGTGGCGCGGCCGAACTTCCTCCTCCGGTCTCGCTGGGCACCTGGCGTCTTCCTCCTCCGGTCTGGCTCTCAAAATATTTCTTAAAAATGTTTCTATTTCAGTGATGTCTACTGTAATGTTTATCTCCATTTTAATTCATTCCTGCTTGCATCTTATTTATTTTCTTCTAGTTTTAGTTTTGTTTATTTGTTTGTTTCCTAAGACCTTGAATTGCATAATTAAGTTATTTATTTTTTATCTTGTTTTTATGTAGTTATCTACTGCTATAAACTTTCCTCTTAGTAATGTTTTTGCTAAATTTGCATTTTCATCCAATTCAATGAATTTTTAAATTTATCATCTGACATCAAAACCCCACTGTTCCTTTAATAGTGTATAGCTCAATCTTCTTTTGTTTGTAAAATTTCTGCAACTTTTTTTCTGTTGATGTTTCATTCCACTATAATAAGATGCAAGAAATATTTTCAACTTTTCATAATCTGTTAAGTCTTTCTTTGTGGCCTAATATATTGTCTATTTAGAGAAAAGTTTTGTGTGCTAATGAAATAACATATATCCTGTAGCTGCTATTGGAGAAAATAATCTGTAATTTTCTGTTAAGACAATTTAATCCATAAGGTATTTATCTGTGACTTCTTTAACTGACTTTTTTTTGGTCTGGATAATATATTTATTGGTAAGAATGAAATATTGAAGTCATCCATTTTTATTTTATTGAGACCTATTTCTCTTTTTATGACTGATAGTGTTTGCTTCATAAAATGGGGTGTTCTCTCATTTGCATATATGTATATATCACCAAATATGTATTATTAGAAATTTTTTAAAATTATATATATATATATACATATATATATTTACATATATATTTTAAATATGTATAATATATAAGTTTATATATTTTGTATTTTATCTGGAGATAGGATTTCATAAATTCCTGAGTTTGGCCTCAAACTTTCAATCCTTCTGCCTCAGATTCCTAGGTTTCTGGAAAGATAGGCATGTGTCCCTGTTATTTTGTCTTCTTGATAAACTGTTCCTTTGATCAATATGTAGCAAACTTCTTTGTCTCTTTTGACTTATTTTGTTTTAAAGTTTATTTTTCAGATATGAGTAGAGCCACTTTTGGTTGCTTTCAGATTCCATTTACTTGAAATATTTTCCATTGTTTACTTTAAGTCAGGGATTTTTGTTGGTGCTATTTATTTTTATATTTATTCTTTAATTTTGTTCCATGGATTAAACCCAGGGACACATACCCACTGGCCCATGTAAGCCAGGCCTTTTTATTTATATTTTTTAATGTTGAGACAGGGTCTTACTAAGTTCCTGAGGGCTTGCTAAGTTGCTGAGGCTGGCTTTGAACTTGTGATCCTCATGTCTCAGCCTCTCAAACCACTGCAATTGCAGGCATATGACACCATGTCTATCGAGTCAAGTCCTGTTTTTGCAGGTGAGGTAAGTTTCTTTCAAGAAGTATACTTTTTGGTCCTGTTTTTTAATCCATTCATTCAGTCTGCATCTTCTAATTGACAAATTGATTTACATTCATGTTTATTATGTACTTGTTCCTGTTATTTTATTATTCTGATTTTTTTGAATATTCTATGTTCATGTTTTGCTCTTATCCATCTTAGACATATGGTGGTTTACAGTTTTGATTATTTTTCTTATGGTTTACAATACTAGATGTCCCTCAAACGCTCATGTGTGAGACAATGCAAGTACATTCAGAGGTGAATCAATTGGATTATGAGAGCCTTAACCCAAACATTAAATTAATTCCCTGATAAGGATTAACCAGATGGTAACTGTAGGCAGGTTGGTATGGCTGGAGGAGGTGCATACTTGGGGGCATAGCTTTGGGGTTTCTATTTTGTGTTTGTTAAACATAGGTCTCTGCTTCTTGCTGTGATATTTTGAGCCACTTCCACACACCACACTATTCTGACAAAATGTTCTGCTTCACCTTGAGCCCCAGAGAGTGGAGTTGGTTGTCCATGAACTGAAACCTTCAAAACAGTGAGCTACCAAATAAACTTTTTCTCCTCTAAAATTGTTCTTGTCAGCTCTTTTAGTTAGAGCAATAAAAATTCTAACTGAAACAATGTTTGATTCTTTCATATTTCTCACTTGTGTGTCTACTCTTCTAGTGGAACTTCTTTCTTTCATGTAGTCTTATTATTATCTTTTCTTCTAGGCATACAGGTTCTATTAAATATATTGTATAATGCTGGTTTGATTTCATGAATTTTCTGTCTATGCTTACCTTGAAGGTTTTTATTTTTTCTTCTATTGGAAAAGATAACGTTGCTTGGTTGACAGTTATTTTTGTCAGGGCTTGGTATACATTGTTCTGTGTTATTCTGACCTTTAGAATTTCTGCAGAGAAATTTTCAGTTAGTCAAATGAACTTGCATTAACATGTGACTGGGCACCTCTATTTTGATGATTTTAATATTCCTTGCTCTGAATTTTTAACTACAAGATGTCATGGCAATGTTCTTTTTCAGTGATGTTAATTTGTGGTTCAAAATGTCCTCTGTATTTGTAAGTCCATGTCTTTCCCAAGATTTGGGAAATTTACATTATTATTTCATCAGATAGGTTCTATGCCTTCAACCTGTAGCTCTTTGCCCTCATCTATTCTGATTATGCATATCTTGGTTCTTTTAATGGTGTTCCAGAGATCTTGTGTATTTTGTTAATTATTTTTTCCCTTTTTTACTTTCTGAATGTGATTTCATTAGACTTGTCTTTAAGCTCTGATATTTTTGTTCACTTTACTTATTGTATTTGTGAGGCTTTCAGTTAAGATATTTTTACTATAACTTATTTAATTTGACATTTTCAAGATTTGTTTTTTCTTTCTCAAAATATCTATTTCTTCATTGAATTTCTCATTCATACCCTTAATTGTCTTCCTCAATTCATTCAATTGTGTATCTGTATTCTCTTCAAATTCATAAGTTTTATAAAATAATTAATTTGAAGTCTTTATTCAGCAATTTATTAATTTTGATAATTTAGGAATCTGTATAGAATTATATAGTTTAGAGATGAAATATTGCCTTTTTAAAATATTTATTGTGTTTATAGGCTAATGTTTGTTCATCTCTTCCACTTTATGTGAGGGTCTTCTTAAACCATGACTCAATTTGACTCATAGGGTAATCCCCCCATCGTTTCTTTGGCTGTCATTAATGGGCTTTGAAATGACACATTCTGTACTGGAGCCTGAGCAACCCATTTTCTCTGTAGGTCATGGAACATTTGGGGACCTCTGGTAATTTATGATATTGTGGCATAGATACAGAATATATAGGGTGTAACCTCTGTGGTTAGTTTTATAAGAGGAGTGGAAGTTCCAGTTAAGTGGTGAGAGTTTCCATGAACACTACTGGTGTCACCTCTATTACTTGAAAGTGATTCCAATTTTACCATTTTAATCATTGAAGGGCCTAAAGCTTTCATTCTCTATTTAATCATTAGTGTAGTTCCTGATAATTCACATGGAGAGATGACAGTTCAGAGGTACCCCTCTATGACACTTCCATCCATTCTTGTCAGTGATGTGTGATCTGATAAAATGTGGGTCCAATCTATGCTGAGGAATAGATGTGGTGTCCACAATAGATGTGTTATTTCTCTTGGCTGTTATTGTGGGACTGACTGTTTAAGAGACGCCCAAGTTAGGCACACCTGTGAGTATATCATTGGATGGAGTGTTTTGTTCCCCACAATCTTTAACTTCAAGTATCTTCAAAGGTTTGGATGGGAATTAAGTTGTGACTGTATTCTTCTCAACTGGCCTGGGAGTGTAGCTCAGTGGCACAGCTCATACTTTCTGTATTTTAACTCCCAGACTCAATTACTATCTCTGCAAAACATAACAACAAAAGCAACAGCAATGATGATAATAAAGGTAACGAAAGAAGATATAGAACAAAATAAAAAGGTAAACAAAAGAAAATTAAGAATTTTTTTTTTTTTTTACAAAATATAGAAATAATAAAACAAGCAGTAACAAAAAGCACCACAGGGAAAGGTAAAACTGTAGAATACAATAAAAAGATTTTAAAAAGGTAAAGAATGCAGGAGAAAACAAAAAAGAAAGAAAGAAAGAAAGAAAGAAAGAAAGAAAGAAAGAAAGAAAGAAAGAAAGAAAGAAAGAAAGAAAGAAAATAAAAACTCAAGGGAGAAAGGAGGTGGTCACCAGGGCACTCCCAGTGTAATCCCAGTGTCTCAGGAGGCTGAGGCAGAAGAGTTACAAGTTCAAACCGAGTCTCAGTAATTTAGTGAGGACTTGTCCCAAAATGAAAAATAAAAAAGAGTGGGGATGTGACTCAGTGGTTAAACATCTACGTTCAATCCCTGGTAATAATGACAAAAGAGTTTTGGGGGGGGGTAAAAAGGGAAAAAAACCCCAAAATTTAAAAAAATAGAGTGATGGCTAGAAGTTATTCACTCCCTAATTCCCTAATTCTTTTCATTGTGGTGCTTACCAGATGAATATCAGGAGTAATTTTTTCATGAAGCATTTGGCAGTTCCTCTCAGCTGCTTTACCTGTGGTAAGGAGATACTATGGAAAGTGTGACTCGCTAGGCCACAATTTTCTTCACAGTCTCTTGGGATCAGCACCTTGAGGGTGGAGTTAAAGTTTGCAGGTCATCACCTTAATGGGTCAGCCCCAAATGCTGAGCTCACTAAGTTCTTTCCAGAGCAAGACAAACACTGAGATGTGTCTCTGTGCTCCACTGTAGGTGCAGAGAGGATTCCGATCTGTGAAGAAGTGTGCAGGGAAAAGGGATAGAAATTGTTATCTGCCTCCCACTAACCCACAGCACAGTTAGATCATTAATGAAATCTTGTCTGTTTGTTCCCCTAGGTCTAATAGCAGATCTCCTGAACCATCAGTTTTATGGAAAGCACCTTCTGTCCCAACTCCATCCATCTGAGTCCATCTCAGCATATTATGTCAGTCATTCCTCTTGGTTGAAACAATTTCTTGGGATGGCCACCCACTGAGCAACTGCAGAAAAGAGGACATTGGCTGTTGGACATTAAAAAAAAAAGTAAGGTCTTCTAATAGGACCTTTTTCAAGATGGTTTCCAGTTATAGCACTAAGTGAATACTCTGAAAAATAGAATGTCTTGTCCAGTGCGAGTTTGCTATGTAGATTTTAGGTCTCTTGTCTATTTAGACTATGTTTGCAAAGTGACATATTCTGTGCTTATGGAGATCAAAGGGACTCATTCTCTTTCATCTATATCCTGGGGTAGTACTTCCCTTTCTATGCCATGCTGCAGTGTGCTTGGTGTTGGGGTGTTCTTACTCTTCTAATATCTAATAATTTTTCTTTTCTCCTGTTCAGTGACTACTACTGAACTATAGTGCTTTTCTATGACCCTCTGACTCAATGTACAGCTATATTGCTGCTGTTTAGGTTGTATCTCTTGGAGAAGTAGGTAAGTGCTGAGTGCCTCTAATTAGTCATTTTCTCTTGTGCTCTGTACTAGGTAGATACTAAAATTTGGTTTAATCTACTGAACAGACTGCAAACTTCTTAGAGTTAGTTTACCCTTAGGTTCAACACTAATTCTATTTCCTATTATGACAAAGATGGATCAAAAGAAAACAGTAACAGAGGAGCTTGACTAGGTAAACCCAAATTGTGATAGAAACCTAGCTGACCTCTCTGGGCTTTGAGTAAGTACTCTTTCTAAAACTCTTTTTAAAAATTATTTGTACCTTTTAGACATAGATGACAGTAATTGTATGTGACATATTATATCTATATGGAGTAAAACTTATTCTAATTAGGATCCCCTTCTTGTGGTTGTACATGATATGGAATTACATCAGTCATGTATTCATATAGAAGCATAGGAAAGTTATGTCCCATTTATTCTACTGTCTTTTCTATTGCTACCCTCCCTCCCTTTCCTTCATTACCCTTTGTCTAATCCACTGAACTTCTATTCTTCTCTTCTCCCACCTTGTGGTGTGTTAGCATATGCATAGCAGAGAGAATATTCCACCTTTGTTTTTTGAGGATTGGCTTATTTAACTTAGCATGATAGTCTCTATATCCATCCATTTTGAGCAAATAACTCTGGGGGAAACACAATAAATATTGTAAAATGTTATGAAACAATGGGGAACATACAAAGACAAGGCAAGTCATCATCTGATGTAATGGGAATGGATCATGATCTATGTACATAATTGGATTCAGATGCATGCAAACAGAGATAACAGGCATGGCATAAGAGACTAACAAAGGAAGCTCGGCTGTAAAAATGATGTAGTTCTATGGCATTGATCATTTTTGTTATTTCACAACTGTACAGTAGCTGTTGATGGGTGAACTAATGTGAATTTTCCTCCAAATATTGAGAACGGTGCCCTTCACATTTAGAAAAAATATTCTAAAACTACAGAGAAACATATCAAAAATAATAATCTAGAAAATGATAATAAAAATAAAAATCTAGAAAATAATAATAAAAATAATAATCTAGAAAATAGCAGATATTTTATTTAAATACTTCAGTTTTAGTTTATTGATTATTTCCTATTTGCAATTGAAAGATTTAGCTCTCATACTTCCATGAATATAGAGAAGATGCTATGTCCCAAATAGGCAACAAACCTAATGTCAATACTGACAGAAATACAGGAATATATCAATAAAAAATTTAAAATTCTAAACTCATAGCTTGGATTAGAGAGGAATATATTTGGTAAAAATGATTGATATGAATAATTTTAGCGTTTAAGTGGAGGAAGAAGTATGATGATTTTATCATAGATTTACAAAGGAAAAGTATGAACAAGGCCATACAATATTTGAAAATTTGAATTTTGAATAATTGTTCAGGATGAGGAATAAGTAAAGATATCCATTCTGAAGACACATAGGATTATGAAAGTTAACAATCTGTGGGATTCACAATCTCACATAGTAATCAAAATAAACAATGTATGTTCATTAAATAAATTATTAGGTTGTATTCAAATTTTTAAAAATCTTATAAATAAATGGGTCATCTCACAGACTGAAAATCTTTTATCATATAGGATAATCTATTATACTGAGAATGGTACATTTTCATGATTTTATGAATAGTTTTGATGCTAAGGTATGCTATGCTTTTTATTTTCAACTGAAAAGTATGGGAGAAAAATAAATTAACAAAATCTCACTAGGGCATGGTTTCAAATAATACATTTACAAAATACAAATTCACAAACTGTATATACAATATAAATAAACTATAGGAGTGTGAGAAAGTGGGAGGTAGCAATTTCAATAAACAATAAAATCAGTATTAAAATCCTCAGATTATAATTGTATTAAGATTTGATTCTGACCAATATCCATTATATCCAAATTATACATCATTGATTACAAGTTCTTGAGACCAAGGTCTTATGTGTCTAGACCTTATAGATCATTTTGCTGATCATAGTCATTCAAAATATATTTATCAAATAAATTATTAGGTTACATCAAATTTGGTTACTTTAATCTTGTTAGAAATAAATGGGTCATCTCACAGACTGAAATCTTGTTGTACAGGATAATCTATTATAATATTGCCTGTGGGATTTTGTAACAATAAATCTCATAAAAAACATTCTAATGGAGTCCTAATTTATTTAGGCCACAACTAGGGTAATTCTCTGTGAATGGTTTCCATGGAAGAAGATTGAAGACAATTTGTAATCAGGTATTGGTGAATGGTAAAAGCAATCTGGAGTAATTTAGGTGAAGACTGAAACCCTGAAACCACACTTAATTATAAGTTAAAATAAATGAAGATGGAAAGTGATAAGTCATTTTTAAAATTTTATTGTTGAGAAAAAAAATAACAGGACTAATCTAAATAGAATATTCTGGATATGAGATTGATATTTCTGATTGTGTCAAAGATGACTGGCAAAAATAAATCCTGAAATTAATGTGTGGATTATTTATAATAAAGACTTTGGTGTTTTATTAGTGTAATAGCACTGTCCTTCATGTTATATTTCATGAAAATTTGCCACTTTTACCTAAAGCCCTGAGTCTAAAGTAGCCAATCTATCTTTACTGACTTGGCAAGGAAATTACAACAAGAAGACACTTCTTTTCCAGGTGGGTCTTTCAATTATCATGATTCAGCATGAGATACTTGCTGCCTGTACCTAGAACTCCAACTAGGGCTTGAGGCTGTACCCTCCTTACTATTGCTACTTCCTTTGCTGGTCTCCCCACATCCCAGAGAAAAAATGCACTGCTTGGGATGACATTGCCGGTCCACTTCCTGTGAACAGTTGTGAGTCACTGGTGAGCTGCTGCAATTCTCCTGTGGTACCCATGTTCTTTTCAAGGAAATCTAAAGTTCAGTGTTGAGATTAAGGAATTCCCTTCTTTCTTTCATTGATATATCTGATCTGACAAGTTATATGGCAATGTTTAATTAGCAATACTTGTCTGTCTGTGCAAAAGCCATGGAAAGCAGAGAGTATCAGAATTTTTAAAAAATCTTTTAAAATTTGATTTCATTATATCATCCTGAGCATATAAGGAATGAAAAAATACTATTGCTATTTAAAACATGGCTATCATTTCTACAGCACCCGTCCTTACACACCCACTAACTATTGGTCAAATTCTTTCTTTGGAACCAACATTTGGAGTCTCTTATTCACAGTATACATAGAAAATGATTACTTTCTGCTTGCTACCTTAGCAGAATAATTGGAACAAATACATTTTAAGACTCACTCCAAGTGGTTCATTTGCAAGTATAAGTAAGTTGCTCGATGGATTTGGAAGTGTATCTTTTGTATGGCCAACTGTTCTTTTCTTAAAGTTAGTAAAGTTTCACAACTTTGAGGTTTGTGAAAAGGGAAAACTGTAATTTTAGCAGACAGTGTTGTTCTTAGGCGTGGACAAACTTGGGTTCTTGCCCAGCCTCCCAACTGTAGGATTGTGCTTCTCTGAAGCTTGCCAGGGCCTCTGTTTTCTGCTAATAGACCACAAGTTTTCTCGTGCGTTTTCTATTGTAAAGGATGATAAAAACAGATTCTTACAGAAAACTCAGTAGAAATGTACACTGCTTATACCAGAAACACGGAAAAAAAAATTCTTATTTTAGTATTCATGGCATTTTTCTTTTTTTTTTTTCTTTTTGTCTTTTTGGCAGAAAACAGAAGCACAGGCTGGCTCGGCTGGCACCTCAGCTCAAAAAAAAAAAAAAAAAAAAAAAAAGGAAGGAAAGAAAGAAAAAGAAAAATCAGAAGAATCACAAGAAAGGAAATCGAGGTACAGATGCCAGATGGTGCCAATCATTCTCAAAGCCTCCATGATGAAAGGTTCAATTGTAATACTTAGGGACTGAGCAGCCATCCCTCTGATGAAAGGTTTTTTTTTAAAGATCACTTCCTCAGGTTAGGTTAGGGAAAGGAGACAGGTTGGGGAAGACTATTAACAAAAAAATAAATAAATAAAATAAAAAAGATTAAGTCATCCAGAAGGTGAAGGTCTTCGTGGAAAAACAACAACAACAACAACAACAACAACAACAACAAACTGGGTAATCTGAAAATCTTTGAATAATTATTCTAAGTCCAGTCTAAGCCCCTTTTTGATTCTTTTAGGTAGACTTCCAACAAAGTAACTATGAAAATGACAGCTATATTAGGCAATTTGATTAATAAACTCTTCCAAAAAGTTTAAAATACTTAAAGACCAGAGTAGAATATCATAATTATTATTGATGCCTTATCATAGATGCAAAATTTTCCTTAGTGAATCTCAGACAGTTATATGAACGGAATACTTGCCTCACTTAACATCCATCAATAGTACAAAATGAAAGCTTTTAGTCATAACTCTGAAAATATTTGCATTCAGTTTCAAAATAATAGCAAGCAAGCACCAAAGGAAACAGAGTGCATCTCTTAATAACCAGTCACTAAACTATTACACAGTGGTAAAATTGGGTTTTCTTAGTAATTTAGTAACTGTATCAGCTGTAAAAATACTATAAGTTATTGTCAGTAATATCTGATTGCTATAGAGTAAGTATGCCTCCTCAACTTTAGGAGCCTTTTGAAATCTGTCATTTTTGAGAGTCAGAATAAGTGACTTTCTATAAGTTCTCCAAAGAGATTTATTCCTTCCTTCCTTCCTTCCTTCCTTCCTTCCTTCCTTCCTTCCTTCCTTCCTTCCTTCCTTCCTTCCTTCCTCTTTCTCCTTTTCTTTCTGTCTTTCTTAAAGACCTTCTTTCTTTTGGTGGGTGGTGGAGGTACCGGGATTGAACTCAGGGGCACTCTCAAACACGGAGCCACATCCCCAGCCCTTTTTGTATTTTATTTAGAGACAGGGTCTTACTGAGATACTGAGTGCCTCACTCTTACTAAGGCTGGCTTTGAACTCGAGTTCCTCCTGCCTCAGCCTCCTAAACTGCTGGGATTACAGGCATGTGCCATGGTACTTGGCTTAAAGATAGCTTTCTTTTTAAGGAAAGTTTTAAAGGCTGATTAGAAAACATCAAAGGGATACTAGGAAAATTATATTGAATGTAAGCCAATCATAGACTTTGGTGAACACATTCAATTTATTTAAAATATCCTTCATCTAGATACCTTTCCGTTCTCTACCATATTCTGAGTCTAGCACTGCAAAGCAGGGTTCACCTCCTCCACAAATGATCCTCAGCATCCAGTTCTCAGGATGTCCACTTCTGCCTTCAGATGGAGATGTCTCCCTCTAAAATTCTCATCTAATAGCACCTGTTCTGTCCAATTTCTTCAGGTCTTTGTTAAATTGCAGTGATAGCTGTGATACAAGCTTCTCTGACTAAATCTTTCCTGCTGACTCAGTATTGCTGATTTTCATGTTCTCAGAGGCACAATGGAGATAATTTACCTACAAACATGTTTCTGATCAAGGGAATCTGAAAGTCTTTGGAGGACAATAAGAGGGATTTGGGGAAAGTCAGGATCATCTATCAATATTAAATTACAGTTTCCCCTCAGTATCAGTTGGGGATTAGTTCCATGATTCCTACAAACACCAAAATTCTCAGATGCTCAAGTTCCTTATATGAAATGGCAAAGTATTCTACATAACTTATATACACCTCCTATACATTTGGATTCCTCTCTAGATTACTTGTAATAACTAATGTATGTAAATGTGAGAATTGCTATTGTTTAGAGAATAATAAGAAAAAAGTATATAATTTTGAGTTTTTTTCCTTTATTTTATTCTTTTTGCTTCCTTTCCTTTAATGTTTTCCATCCATGGTTGGTTGAATCTGTGGATATGGAACCTCTAGATACAGAGGGCCAACTGAATATCACTCTGAATATCACTCTAGGTCATAACATCATATATATGAGAGCCATACAGGTGTCATAAATTAGGGAGTATGGATTAAGGGGATTGTGGTAAACCACAAAACTAACACTATGTTGAAGATTGCTGGTTCTATTTCATTTCCATTGATTATTACCATACAGAATTAAGAAAAAATATTAAAAAGATATTACTATTTATCAAAAGAAGTTAGAAGTCTAGATTCCCTAATGAATCTCCCAGTTTTTAATATTTACTTATTTTAGAATTAGTCATGTGAAAATTGATTAAAAAAAACATATTTGAAGACTGAATATGCCCTTGACCATCATTTTGTTTAGAAGAAGAGGTCAACATGAAAGACACTCTGGGAAAAGGTTAAGAATATGTACATTGAGTGGGACAAGGGACAATTAAATGATGGGCACAAAGAAAGACCACCAAAGCTCCCCAGAGGAAAATAGATTAGATTTGCATCACCCCAGTGCTATTCATTAACAAAGCAGTTGGCAATATTTAGAAATTTAACAGGTTTCAAAATAATTTGAAAGCAAATTGTTGATTAAGAATTAAAACTTTTATAATAAATAATAATTAATTAGATTACAAGATTTTATTTGAAAACCAAAGATCTTTTCTAAGCACGATCCACTCACCTGATTGTTTCTACATGATTTAGCATTAGTGAAATCAGAATAAAGTTTTTTTTCTTTGTTTGTTTGTTTTTGTTACCTAATTGTTTTTTACAGCAACAACAGAGAGAAACTAACAGTCCAGATTTACTGATCACAGGTACTTGTATGGCATACAACAGAGGCATACAAAGAAGACACCCTTCATACAATGTTGCTTTTCATCTTGATTGCTTTTTTTAAATATCAAATTAAAATTTATATTTGCTAATCTAATTTCTATAGTAAGACTTAATAAGGAGGCAATAGATGAAAAAGTTGAGGTAAAGCAAAAAGGGTAAAATACAGAGATCATAGAAATAGTGTGAACACATTATCCAATATTAGGCAAGAAAATGAATTATTTAATGTCACTGTCTATTAACCTAGCAGTTAAAAAAGGACCAAAATATACATAAAAATGAAATAAAACAATTAGGTAACACTTTAAATGGTTCATTATTATTAATTCATTTAGTATTCATTGTAACTATGCTGGCCATAATGAATTCATTTGATATTAATGGGAACGTTCAGCAGCAATTTCATTATAATGCAGTTTTAATTCATGTGCCATTAAAGTAAAGCAATGCCAAAATTTATATTTATTTTCTGAATACTGTACATGATCACTAATTTTTAGAAGCATTATGACACTAATTGTATTTCTTTAAATTGGAGTGAATAGCCCAGATTTAAGATAAGTTGCAATGTCTGCCTTGTACACGAATAATGCTAAAGTTGATGGAGGTTTGTGTAATTAAAATGTTCTACAACATTTGGAAAATACAGAGGTTAATGGTTACTATATTTGTCACACGTCAATATTTACCGATATTTAACTGTTTCATGCTACTTAAAATTTTAAACAGATTGCCTTTAATATTATAATTACTAAGATGTTTTGGACTTCATATTTTACACTTTTGTGAAAAGCTTGTGGTAAATTACACATGTTGGGCATTTCATGGGAACAAACAGATTTTAATCATTTCTAAAGATATTTATTCATACCAAAAATCTTGTAATAAAAATTTAAGATTTTTTTTGTGAATGGCACTAGATTATTTATGCAGAATATTGGGGAAAATCTACAGAGAATTTCTCTGTAGATTTGCAACCATAAGGTTTTAATTAACAACTTCAAAATGGCAGCAAAAATGTACTCAGTAGCATATTTACTATTACTTTCTCCAGAGGCAGCCTGTAAACAATTTTGCTTAACTGCATGAGAACTAATGACAACAGACAAACAAACAACTAAAATCCACAGTCCAATTAATAGGCCCACTAAAAGAGCACTGGGCACTTAAGGCAGTAATTCAGCTAGGCATCAAAAAATAGCTGACCTACAAATTCCTTGTTTGAAATTTTGTGCTTTAATAAATTGTTCACAGGCTAGATAGCCTAAAGATATATGTGTGTGTAATTTGTTCTTTTATTCATTATTGTGGAAATAATTAATTGGAATAGTTATTTTAAAACGGCAAAAGAAACTGTGTTCCCTTTCTAAACTCCACTACAAATTAAAAATTGTTTAGAAGCAGTTCTTATAAATTAACATTGCTACTTTTCTTGCTACTGAAATAAATCATAAAAATTAATTAATAAAAGTCGTATGAAAATGTAAAGTAATTCATTAAGCTATTATAAGCTAATAATATTTTAAATGATGTACCCTACTTTTTTTTTTTTGTTTTTCATTCTTTCTTTTTTCCTTTTTTTTTTTGTATATGGATCTTACAATGTGTCCCAGAGCTGACCTCAAACTCTTGAGCTCAAGTGATCATCTCGTTTCAGCCTCTAGTAGCTGGGACTACAGGTATGCACCACTATACCCAGCATACTGTACTGTATGAAATAGTGAAAATATTAGGCTAAATATATGAAATAGAAGCTTAAAAACACTGACTATAAGGGAATCAGAATAACTATCTCTCAAAGAAGAAAAACCAAGAGCATCCATTGTTCAGCTTGCTGTGTGGAGGAAGTTTCTGGACCACAGATGGGGAGGAGCAACCAAATGGGGCTTAGCCAGTCCTCTGAGTTGATGACATAAGCTTACAGTTCAAAGTCAAGGTAGTAAGACTTCACAGAGCAAAATACTATATGGGAGACAATTGGAGAGATACACAGAGAGAAACAGACAGAGACAAATCAGAGTCAGACCCAGAAATCTACCTAGAGAGGGTCCTTGTGAGCCTTCATCTGAGGACTAATCAGTATGTCTGTGTGAGAAAACTACTCAGAGCTGCACAGTAATAAGAAGAAACAAGCTTTCTAGCTTAGAAGGCTAAGAATAGACTTTTTTCATATTAGTCATGTTAGAAAGTCTTAACATGCCATCAGGAAAATGATCCTCTAAAAAAAAGGAAACAATCCATTGACAAGAATCACATGGGGTACTCAGAAGGTTATTGCTTCAGGAATGGACCCAAATTAGCCCTAGTCATCTCTGAAATTAATTAAAAAACAAAAACAAATTAAGAAGTTTCAAAAGGATCAATAAGTTTTCAAAAAAAAATTAACTGCAAGTAGTATCAACAGAATTTTTAAAAATACGGAGAAGTGGTGAAGGTAGAATTCACAATGTATGGGATCTAGTAATAAATCATTAGGCAAGGGAAAAGAAACAGAAAATGATTATGCACAATGAATACAAAGATCAATCAGAAGAAATAGACCCAGCAATGTCATAAATGATAAAAATTAGTAGACAAAGCCCTAGAGACAGATATGTTTCACATGTTTACAAGAGTAGAGGAAGGAAAGTATGTAAAGTAGATAGGAAAATAAAAAAAGAGTTATAACTGGTCTTCTAGAAATGAATACCACAATGCCTGATGTGAAAAATACACTGAATGAGACTTCAGGTTTTACAGAAGAAAAAAGAGTAGAGGGCTTGAAGAAATAGTAATATAATATAAACTATTCAAATAAAATCAAAGAGAAAAAAGAAAGAAATGAGTTTCAGTGAGCTATGAAATGATTTAAATACATGAAGTTGGAGTCCCAGAAGAAAGGAGAAGGGAGAGAAATAAATGAAAAATGTTTAACTCATTAAGGAATAGTATAAATTTACAGATATGAGCAGTTCAATTAATGCAATAAAGATATGAAAGAAAATATATTTAGGAAAATAAATGTAATATTTATTAAAATCAATGATAAAGGGTAATTCTTAAAAGTAATAATAAGGAAGATATACAGAGGGACAGCAAATTTTTGTTACAAAAAATGCTAGAAGATAGTGGATAAATACTTGTAAACTTCTTCAACAAAACACTGTAGACTCAAAATGTATACTTATCAAAATATATTTCAGAAACAAAAGGAAAATAGTCAGATAAGCAGAATATTTAAAACTATTTAAAGTAGATTCCACTATATAAAATTTTAAAGAAAATCTTTTAATAAATGGAAAACAATGGTAGATTAAAATCTAGTAATATTTCAAACTCAGAAAATAAAGAGTTGAATATTTTCTCTCAAGTGTGGAAAGAGCAAAATAAAGGAAAGATGACAGTTTGTGTGTGTAAGGATCTGATAAAATAAACACAGGGAAGATCACTGGAGTAGAAGGAGAGGGAGGGAGGAAGGAAAGGAAAAGGGAAAAATATGGAACAAATTTAACAAAATCATGTTATATATACATAATATACATAATTAACACTTTTATTATACTAACATAAATATATATTAACATATATATTAACATTTATATATATTCCATCCAAGGGAAATTTAACATTTATGTATATGTAGAAAGTACCAAACAAAAAGATTCCTCAGAAAACTTAGAATGGAACCACCATTAGACCCAGCTATCCCACTCCTTGTTTATACCCAAAGGACTTAAAATCAGCATTTTACAGTGACAAAGCAATATCAATGTTTATAGCAACTCAACTCAACAGTAGCTAAACTATGAAACAAATCAACATGTCCTTCAAGAGATGAATGGATAAAGAAACTGTGATATGTATATTTATATATACATATATATACACACACACACATATATACATATATGTACATATATATATATATACACGCACATACACACACAAACACAATGTACTATTCAGTATTAAAAGAGAATAAAATTATGGCATTTGCAGGTAAATGGATGGAGCTGGAAAATATCATGCTCAATGAAATAAATCAATCCCCAAAACCAAAGACCAAAGTTTTCTCTGATATGCAGATGCTAATTCACAGTAAGATGACAGGGCTAAGGGAAGAATAGAGTTAATCTGGATTAAGCATAGTGGAGTGAAGGGAGGGGAGTGGTATGGGATTAGAAAGGATAGTAGAATGAGTCAGAAATTATTAACCTATATACACATATGACTACACGACAGGTGAGATTCTACATCATGTATAACCAGAAGAATAAGAAATTATACTTCATTTATGTATCATGTGTCAAAGTGCATTCTATTCTCATGGATAACTAATTAGAACAAATTTAAAAAATATTTCAATGAAAGAAAATAAATAATTGCATGAAAGGAGATCAATAGAGTAGAGGAAAGAATATAGTGGGAGGGAGGAGAAGGAAAGGGAGAAAATGGGGATTGAAATCAAATTTCGTACATGTATGATTTGTCTAAATGATCTCAACTAGATTGGCTATGGTGGTATAAATCTAATACAAAGCAATAAATAACATTTGAAATTGTAGGTATGTAAATATATGCAAAATTTTTCATCTTTTACCATTTTGAAAGATAATAGACTTCTCAAACAAAAATACTATCAATTACCTTTGGAATTTACAGGAATATAGAGTAAAGGAATGCCAATTATAGCACTAAAGTGGAAATCCAGTAATGGAAGTACACTATTGTCAGACTATTATAAATTAGTGCAATATTACTAATTTCAAATCAATAAAGGGATAAATTATGAATATATACTCTACAGAAACTATTTTTAAAAGAACAATAAAAAGTTATAGCAGAAAAATTAACAGGATATAGAATGGAATCATATAAAATAATGGAAAGAAAGATGAAAAAAGGAAATTGTACTAAATAGCAAAAACATGATAAAATAATAGATAAATATCAAGTTGGTAGATTTAATCTCAACTAATATCAATAATTATATTAGCTATGAATTGCCCAAAGGCCTGAATTAAAAGTCAAAGATTTTCAAATTTTGTTTAATAAAACCCATCAACATTGCTGAATAGATTGACAATAAAATTACATAAAATAATGTTCTATGCCAACACAAAGAAGTTGGAGTGGCAATATAAATGATAGGAAAGGCAGAATTCAATGTAAAGAACATTACCAAATGGTAAAAGGATCAATTTATCAATATCTCACAAAATTATAAATGTTTATCCACATAACAGAGATTCCAAATACATGAAGTAAAATCTATATCTTTAGGAACCATACAATATGTGATTTGGAGATGATTTTTTGTAGTAAATATTCATATGAGAAAAGAAGAATGATTTCAAGAATGATTTAAAATTTATTACCTCAGTTTCCACTTGAGGAACTAAACCTGGAGCAGGGAATGAGAGAGAGAGAGAGAGAGAGAGAGAGAGAGAGGAGAAAAATCAAAGTAAATACAAAGTATTCAAAAGAAAGAAGACAATCGAGATAAAAGTGGAAATAAGATTAAACTCTAGAAAAAAACAAAGAAATTGCTAGATTTAAATTTGGTTCCTTAGGAAGATCTCTAAACTTTATAAATCTCTATTAAAACTTATCAAGATAAGAAAAATTACCAAGAATATAAGGGAAAGTTATGACATACCTTGAGATCTGAACACTAATAAAAGTCAGGGAGAGAGACTGTGGCTGTACCTCAGTGGTAGAATGCTTGCCTTACACATGTGAGGCACTGGGTTTGGTCCTCAGCAGCACATGAAAATAAATAAAGATATTTTTAAAATTTTATTTTATTTTTTTTATTGGTTGTTCAAAACATTACAAAGCTCTTGACATATCATATTTCATACATTAGATTCAAGTTGGTTATGAACTCCCAATTTTACCCCAAATACAGATTGCAGAATCACATCGGTTACACATCCACATTTTTACATAATGCCCTATTAGTAACTGTTGTATTCTGCTACCTTTCCTATCCTCTACTATCCCCCCTCCCCTCCCCTCCCATCTTCTCTCTCTACCCCATCTACTGTAATTTATTTCTCTCCTTGTTTATTTTCCCGTTCCCCTCACAACCTCTTATGTGTAATTTTGTATAACAATGAGGGTCTCCCTCCATTACCATGCAATTTCCCTTTTCTCTCCCTTTCCCTCCCACCTAATGTATCTGTTTAATGTTGATCTTTTCTTCCTGCTCTTCCTCCCTGCTCTGTTCTTGGTTGTTCTCATTATATCAAAGAAGACATTTGGTATTTGTTTTTTAGGGATTGGCTAGCTTCACTAAGCATAATCTGCTCTAGTGCCATCCATTTCCCTGCAAATTCCATGATTTTGTCATTTTTTAGTGCTGCGTAATACTCCATGGTATATAAATGCCACATTTTTTTTATCCATTCATCTATTAAAGGGCATCTGGGTTGGTTCCACAGTCTAGCTATTGTGAATTGTGCTGCTATGAACATCGATGTGGCAGTATCCCTGTAGTACGCTCTTTTAAGTTCTTCAGGGAATAGTCTGAGAAGGGCAATAGCTGGGTCAAATGGTGGTTCCATTCCCAGCTTTCCCAGGAATCTCCATACTGCTTTCCAAATTGGCCACACCAGTTTGCAGTCCCACCAACAATGTGCAAGAGTACCCTTTTCCCCACATCCTCACCAGCACTTGTTTGACTCCATAATGGCTGCCAATCTTACTGGAGTGAGATGGTATCTTAGGGTGGTTTTGATTTGCATTTCTCTGACTGCTAGAGATTGTGGTGAGCCGTTTCTGTGAGCTGTGGTCGCCATTACAAGATGGCGCTGGTTTCCCCTGTAGTCTGTGACAAACAACTCCTTATCAGAATGAGTTGGCACGCTGTGACTTGGCACCCTGTGAGAAAAGTCCACGTGGCAGCTTCGCATTGGGGCTTGAGGTGCTTTATTAAGGCTGGGAGGGGCATCCAGGGTAGAGAAGAAAAGGTATCAAGGACCTGAATAAACTGCTGAGAGAAGATTCCCGAGTTGCGTCTTCCTTGCGGGCAAGGGGTCGCGACAAGTGGTGCCGAGACCCGGGAACCAGAACTTTCAGTCAGTCAGGGGTGGTGCACCGGTTAGTCCCAGGTAAGTGGGATCTGCGATGAAAGCAGGGATAGTCCCAGTAAGTGGGATCCGCGTCCAAAGCGGGGTCAGCTCCTCTACAAAGAAAGAGAGAGCCTCATATTTATTGCAGCTGCACTGTGTACTTTCACTTTTGTTTTCTGTGTTTCTTTTGTTGTGTCATCTCGTTTTTGTTTTTTGTGGTGTCTCTTGTTGTTTTTTGTGCGTCTTTTGTTGTTGTGTCATGGGTGTCGCATCTTCAAGTCCGCTCCTCCTGGCCCTAGATGACCTGTTACGTTCCAAGGGCCTGGAAGTGAAACGTAGTACTTTAGAGAGATTTTTACAGAAGACAGATATTGCTGTGCCGTGGTTTGCATTTTTGGCCAGCCTTACTATACCTAGTTGGGACAAATTAGGGAAAGATCTGGATTTCGCTTACAAACAAGGAACTTTAAGGGGCAGTACCATTCCGCTTTGGAAATTAGTGAGGGGGTGTATAATGGATGGTAAATGCCAGAAAGCTGTGAGCGAGGGCCAGGCTGTTCTTGAGCAATTGCATGAAGAAAAATCAGAGGGGTCACATAGCGAGGTAACAGAAAGTCTTAGGAGTAAGAGTGGTAAACAGATAAGGGAGTCTGAAGTTAAACAGAGGAGAAGGCTCTATCCGGACTTGACTGAGTTAAAAACTCCCAAGGACACAAGTAGCTCGGACAGTTCTGAGGAATTAGATCCACCCTAGCCGCTCTCCACCCCTCCTTCTCATCTTCCCCCTCCCTATCAGGCCCACAGAAAAGTCTTAATTGACCTTCTCCAGAATATTCACCATGGCTTATTTTAGGACTTTCAGCAAAAGAATCTCTACAAAAAGGTTTAATGTAGATAAACTTCCTATTTTCATGTTGCCCTGTTTTATTTGGCTACTGTCTGAAAAAATCAGCATTCCAGGCACTGGACACTCCCTTACTAGTTTTTCACAAAAATATGTAACAAGGCCTCTGGCCTTGAGCTGGGCTTCACAGTGCTGACTACATTTCTAAGATAAGGGAGTTACTAACTGGGCTCCATGGTAACAGCTGGCAGGAGGAAAAATTGGAAAGGGAGATAGAGGAACTGGAGGGTCGATTGGAAAAGTCAAGATTTAAAGCACCTATGGCCCTGATGCTGTCACGCTCCCTCCTTATAACCCCGATTGGGACAAGGACAACCCCAGAAGGCTGGGGGATGTTCAGTGGCAGCCTAAGACGGCCCAAACTTCCCAGTAATTGAAAACTTGGATGCCGATGGACAGCCGGCCAGAATACATGTTCCTTTAGCCTTTAAGGATATTAAACAACTAAAGGAGGCAGTTACTAATTACAGACCCCTGCCAATCAGCCGACACCTAGTGACTGGCAACAGCTTTGCATGGCTGTGTTGTCCGGAGGGGATTTTTTGTTGTGGAAAAGTAAAAATCAAGAGAGATGTCGCGAGCTAGCCCGAGTCAATCAGGACGCCGGCTTCCCACGGCGTAACCTTAAAATGTTAACAGGCTTGGGATTATATGCTATCATAAATCAACAAATTAATTATAATCCTGGGGTCTATGCTCAGATAGCTACAGCAGCCATTTAGGCTTGGAAGGCTCTACCTATTTCAAATGCTAAAACAAAAATTTCAAAAATTGCTCAAGGACACTCTGAGCCTTATTCTGACTTCCTTGCCTGATTGATACAGGTAGCAGAAAAAATATTCCCTAACTTGGAACAAGCCATGCCGGTCATTAAGCAATTGGCTCTTAAATATGCAAACTCCTATTGCCAAAATGCTGTTAAATCTACCAGAGCAAAGAGTGTTGATGACATGATTCGAGCTTGTAAAGATATTGATGGAGCTCATATTACTGGACAGGTTCTGGCCGCTGCCCTCAAAACGGGAACAAAGGCCCGCCCCAAGGTCTACTGGGCAATCCAGGGACGGAATGGTGCCCCGGGGAGTGGGCAACTTTGTCACCTCCCACGGACCAACCCCTTTCTATCTGTAGACTCCCCAGGGGAACGCCAGGAAGTGCAGGATGTACAAGAGCTGCAACCGCAGGTCGCAGAGACAGAACAAGCTGCTACCCCAGTAAGATCTTGGCCAGGCGGGGGAAAATGCAGACAAAATCAAACAAAATGCAATCGGCTAGGAAAACTTGGGGAACTTTTGCCCCGAAAATGGGCACCTGACTCCATGTTGTTTGCATCACCATGGTAACCATGGGGTGCCTGGCCGGAAGAGCTGCTTCCTGGTCCCACCTCCCACACTTTTGCGGGCTTCCGATTGGTTCTTCCACAGTCACTCAGACAGGACTTCTGGTCCCGCCTTCCAGCCACTAACCTGTACTGCTGTGTTTCAGATTTCTACAGGAGCTGCTCAGAGCCTGTATTTTTTTAACAAAAAAAAAAAAAATGCCTACCTGTAAATGCTAATGAAAAATATCTTTTTCAGACAAAACTTAATTCCACAGGTTTCTATGTTACAGTCCTAAATTTAAGCTAATTCTAAGTTAAATAACCTGACTTTTTCTCTATAGTTGTGTTACTGAATAATGTTCTATTGATGAGAGATATCAAATATGCTTCTTTATATTTTACTTTTAATTTTGAAGGTTATGAGGATGCATTTGCTTGCCACAGGAACAAGCCGGCAAAGTTCCTGTGATGACCAAAAAATCCTTATTTTCATTGCTAACTATAAAAATAAAAATGTATACTCAAGGATCTTATTTCAGTTACATCAAGTGACGTCACATTAAAGAGTGCACTCCTAGTTAAAAATAAATTTAAATGGATCCAAATATTTTAAGACCACGTGGTTACATAAAATTAATACAATTATAAGTTATGTTCTTATTCTTAATATATATATATATATATTTTAGATATTTAGATAACCTATATTTGTTAATCTATAAATTAATTAGCACATGCCTAATTAATTAGTTAATATATATTTGCCTAATTGTTTTTCTTCAACAGAAAACCTATAATTTATGTTTTATATTTACATTTATCAGATACTCTGCCTTTTCAGTTACAGATATTTGAGATAAATGTGTTTACTATAAATTTGCTTTTAAGTAAAAATACAATCAAGTAATTTCTAATTCTCAAGGTTATTGTTCAAACTCATAAAATGATAAATTATTATAATTATTTCTCCAAAATATCTAAAGGTTTTAGCTTTATTTTCATTGATATTTCTTATCAAAATATAATAATTTGTTTATAGATTCTAAGGTTTTCAAAAATTGTTCCAAAGTATAAAAAGAAATTAAAAAAAAAAAAAAAAAGGCCCACATGCCTCCTCCTGGATGAAGAACCTTGGTGTCCTGTGATTTTTTTTTTATTTTTTAACCTCGACGTCTCTCGCCGGACTCGGTTTCCGTCAGCCGGACTTGGCATCTGGAGGTCCTTACCGAGATTCGGAAAGCAGAGGTAAGTGGAGGAGGCTCACCTTCTAAGGGAGAAGGGGGAAGATTGGAACAAAGGTAATTTAAAGAGACAGGGTACATACCATGGGTAACTCAACAGTGAAACTTCGTCTGGCCAACGACGTTAAAGAACTGTTAAGCAAACAAGAAATAGAAATAAAAACCAAGACAACAACTAAATTCGTTAAAGCTATAGCCCAGGCTTGTCCTTGGTTTCTGACAGGAGGCTTTCTTAATAACAGTGATTGGGATTTGGTAAAGCAGGATCTCCAAAAGTTGTTGAGGGACCAGGGTCCAGATAGAGTCCCGATTGCTACTTTCTCTCTATGGAGATTGGTAAAGGATGCTCTTTTAACTGATAAAGTGAAGATTAAGGAGCAGCTTGCTGAATGCAAACAGGCTCTTAATCAGGTCCAAACTGCTGCCACTATTAATCAGGTTATTCAACAAACTTCCAACATACTCGAATCTCAAAGTAAAATCAATCAACATATTTTGTCAGGGATTTTAGCTGCCAACCAAAGAATAGATTTACTCCAAGCTCAGGTAGAAGAATTAGCTGACTTGGTGCTTTTGGGTTGCGTTGACCAACGTGCACATTTATGCATAACCTCTGTCAGATTTAATGATTCCAGGAATGCTTCCCGCATCATTGGCGAATATTTGGCCGGAAACTGGTCCATGGAAGCGGAAGACATGATCCAGTCTCAACTAACCCAAATAGCTGTCTTGAACAGTACCCGTGTCGATCCCGTGACCTTGGGACAATTCACCGATTGGATATCTTCTGCCTTTTCCTTTTTTAAAGAGTGGGTGGGGGTAGGCGTTTTTGGTGCAATGTGTTGCTTCGGTATGTTCCTCTGTTTGTGGTTTCTCTGTCGCCTCAAGGCCCGCAATGCTCACGATAAGGCTATGATCATACAAGCTCTTGCAGCTTTAGAAAATGGCAATTCACCTCAAGTCTGGCTTGCGCATCTTAAACAGTAAATCTTTGACATGGTCGTTGCACCCCAAGTTATTATAACATTGCACTGGGATCGACATGTCTTTCCTCGCTGTTCTCTTAGTGTTGGAAAGCCCTTGCACTCTGCCGGTCTTGCTGCCATTGCACGCAGATGGGTTTCCACACTAGTGCTTCTCTATCGCTTTAAAGTCCGTGCCTTTCTTTCAGGGTGCTGTCAACTTGTTTGTCATTGTACACAGCCACAGTTCAGCCTCAGCTATCCCCCTCCGTCCACCATCGTCACGGTACAGGATGCGAGGCAAGGCACTGCACTTGAGTGATCCTTGGAGTGGACCTCAAGGAGAGCATGTCCTATTGCATGCGGGTTTGACATCCTTCCTTACCCCACCTTATCCACGCCCCGCCCCACGAAAAAAGGCGTCGGCTGATATGGCCTCGGATCTGGGGAAGGCGCCTCCTTAGGGCTGAGCCATACTATGCAGCCACTTCTGCACAGTGGGATAGGACCTCTACTCTCGCCTGTATTGTCATACAAAAACAAAAAAGGGGGAACTGTGGTGAGCCGTTTCTGTGAGCTGTGGTCGCCATTACAAGATGGCGCTGGTTTCCCCTGTAGTCTGTGACAAACAACTCCTTATCAGAATGAGTTGGCACGCTGTGACTTGGCACCCTGTGAGAAAAGTCCACGTGGCAGCTTCGCATTGGGGCTTGAGGTGCTTTATTAAGGCTGGGAGGGGCATCCAGGGTAGAGAAGAAAAGGTATCAAGGACCTGAATAAACTGCTGAGAGAAGATTCCCGAGTTGCGTCTTCCTTGCGGGCAAGGGGTCGCGACAAGAGATGGTGAGCATTTTTTCATGTACTTGTTGATTGATTGTATGTCCTCCTCTGAGAAGTGTCTGTTAAATTTTAAAGGCAGAGAGATATTATGAACACCTTGCACAACTCAATGCTGTGATGTGTTGAATGGAAATATGTCAATTCACAAAAACTTCTCAAGAAAATTGAAGCTGAGGTCAACATTACTCCAGTGTCAGCACTAAGCAAAAATATTAGAAAAAAGAAAAGTGATGATAAACATGCTTCATGAAAATAGATGCAAAATTCTTGATGAAATTTAAATAAACTTAAAAAGAATATTACTTCATGGACCAAGTCAGGTTTATTCCAATAATGCAAAACTGATTTAACATTCAAAAATCAATCAACATAAAATACTCTATTAAAAGTTAAAAGAAGAGAGCTATGTGGTATTTTCTGTATGCAAAATATAACCCCAAAATCTATTCCTCTGAAAAAAAATCTTCCTTGAGAAAATCAAAGAGTGGCAAATAGTATTCTTAAGCTGATGAAACTTGAAGTTTACAGCTAATGTGATAGTTAATGGTAGACAATTGAATACTTCCCAGGATTATGAAAAAGGTAAAGATGCAGACGAGCACCAGTTATGGTAAACACTGAGTTCTTTACAAACATATTTTCCCATTTTCTATTAATGGAAATGTTAAATATTAAGCACTAGTGGTGCAAAAAACTGAAATAGCTAATCTAAAAGTAATCTTTCTCTGGTAAAACTAATGTCAAGTATTGTTGTTGTTGTATATTTTTGTATACAACAATTGAGATAAGAGTTCTCAAATCTGCCCTAAATCAGATATTTAGGTATTTAATCCCAGGATTTAGCATGAGAATGGGGGCAAAAGCAGGATGGAGCAGGCATAGCTCCTGTTATGTGATTGGCAGTGAATTTCCACTGTCAGTAGGATGATAATGGTAAGAAGTATTTTTCCTTTCCTCCATTTTCACCACTTCCAGTCCTCTTCCCACAAATCATGGTGTAAATTATTCCCAACATAATATAGCCCAAATGGGGTAATTTATTCCATCCGTTCTCAATTCTACTTGACTTCCTTTCTCAAAAAAATGTCACCACCATCTATACAGTTTGTTACTACCAATTAATTGTTCAAGTCCCAAACTTGGAAGTTACCCTCTCACTCTTTTTTTATTTCCTTCACCTTAGATACTTTGTGTAATAGTAACTATTGTCTACAACTTAATAAATTTGCAGAAATTAACTTGAAATTCAATCAGTTTTAATTTCTTCAATATTAAGCCTAGGCCTTGATATCACCATCTCCTGCCTGAACTACATAAGCAGCTCTCTCTTATTTCCAAGAAATTTGTACTTGGCTAACAGAAATCATTTCTATCAGCAAGCTACAGTGATTTTAAATCACAAATTGGTCCATATTACGTACTATGGTTAAAAACCATAATGTCTTCCCATCTCTACCATAATAAACTTTAAAATCCAGGATGGGTTGTAATACTGTACATGATTAGACTTGTTTCTGCTTCTTAGATTTCATATTTCTCTTCACTTACCATCACCCATCCACATAGGCTTTCTTTCTGTCTTAACAACATATGTGCTTTTCTTTATCTCATACTCTGTATTTTTTAATCCCCATTCTTCTTAGAAGGTTCTCCATGTTTCCATCCTGGTTTGACTTAGGACCACTCCCATGACACTTAAATAACCTAAGTAAAGCAGAATCTCCCATTCAAACTGCCTCTTCCTCTGGTGTTATCATTGTCCTCATAATATTTAATGTTTGACTCTGTCTCTTTAATACTACTGAAATGCACAATCTCAATCTCTCTTCTCCACCAGTGTATCTTCAGCATCTAGACAGTGACTAGCATTTTGTAAATTCCCTATAAAATGTATTTCCTGAATGAATGAGTGACTTAATATAATGCATGAATATTTTACTATTGGCCATAATTGCCTCATTTAGCAACTTGAAATGTATTAGTGACACAACAAAGTCTTTTGAATCTTGTATTGATGGTTTCTTGTTTTTTCACTCTATGAACATTATTCTGTGATGGATTAACCTCTATGAGGTCAGTGTTGGCCCTTGGTTATTGATCTTCAGGCAGGACCTGCAGTTTTATAAAACCTCAAGAATAGGGGTCAGTGGGACAGTTCTCTAGACAAATCAAATAAAATGGATTTGTATCTTTCACTCTACTTTTAAAAATGTATTTTAATGACTTTATATTTTATGCATATAGATTGGCCATTCATTAAGTGAAGCTGATACTTTATAACTTGAAAATTAAAGATGTCCAAACATCATTTATTTAAGACGTCTTCATGTTCTGTTTACAAAAGATAAAGCACACCAGCATGAAGGTGAGAGGATACACCCATTCTCCCCAAGTAGTTTGGCAGCTACTGAAATGAGGTAATAAGTAAGTTAGAAAACAGATAAACCTCCAATTAAGAACATCTAAATGTAATCTTACATATTACAATATGAAGGTAATTTATTAAGAAAAATACAAATAATTACACTGTGCCTAATCTTAGGGGAATAGTATTTCAAAGGAATGGATGATCAGCCTAGAGTTGCATTTCCAAATGTACAAATATTAATAGCTATGATTAGGGCATAGAGCTCAAAGCCAAAAATAAACACTTTCTAATTACCAGAGCACATGGCTTCTAAGCTTCAGGACTAAAGTAAAAAAGTCCTGGAGTCAAAAAGCCCTAAAAAAAAGTCAGTACCCTGAATTTATCCCTCTTCATTCATTCTCAATCCCTTTCCTGTGCTCTTTTAAACTCCTCTTTGCACTTATCTCTACCTAACACTACATCTTATATATTCTTGACTCTCTATTGTCTGTCTTCTCCACTAAAATGAGAATTGTCTTTAGGTGGTGACTTAGATTTATTCACAGCTTTATGTCCCTCATCAAGAATTGCATCCACAGAATAGTAGATTCTGAATATATATGTGTTGAGCAGCTATATACGTTAATTTTATTTGAGCTGGATTCAAGTCTCTACTGTTATATAAAATAAAATTGACATTTGATCTCTTATATGTCTCCTGCATTCAAGGTCAATTATCCCCAAATACCAATTGGCACTTTTTGGTAGAAGTGTTCTGACATAAAATTTAAAAGATTATATTGAAGATATCAAATAACTTAGTTACTTAGCAAACATCTTGTAGTCTGTTTGTCTGGGGAGTTCCAAATAAAGTTGTGTGTTTGAGTGGACCGGATCATTGCTTCCCTCATCTGTCTCCAGGTGGAAGTGGATTAGCTTTCCATGTAGAAATGTATTGTGATCTGGCAATTACCATTCCAGAAGGCATCACTTTCCTATTTCCTCTTTGAATATAAATGTTATATCTGTTCATAAAGGAAAGGAATTCTCTCCTTCACCCTAGTCCTACTATAGTAGACTGAATAAAACTTCAAACACAGTGCTATAAAAATCTCTACCAATGATATGTACTTTTAATGCAGATATATTTCTCACTGATTACATTTAGAAAAAGTATAAAATTGCTGTTGAATCGCACTCATAATGTGCTAAACAACCACGGCTACAAGTATAAAATAAATGAGAAAATAGCCCTTTTTATTCTTTAAGAAATGCATATGCCTAAATTTTAAAATTTTATTTATAATAATAAAAATGCTGTGAATATCAATGTTGTTTTGATCAGATATGTAGTAGCAATAATTGTAATGATAACTTAACCTAAAAGAAAGTTAACTTTTGGAGTCATAATATTAAATAAAATCTAAAAAGAATAATATGGCATGTACATTTTTTTCAGAGAAGTATGATAAAGTTATCAAAAACTTTCCCAGGAATAAAATATATGCTTATTTTAAGGTAATATTTTGTGAGAAGAGTGAATTGAAAATACAAGTTCTAGAAGAATTCCCTTAGAATTCTAAGGAAATATATAACATTTTCATCTGTAATGAAGAGGTTGTCTTTATATATTTAAGTAGATGATTTTCAGTATCAAATTGCTATGATATTTATATCCTGAAGGATAACTTAAGGTCAGAATATAGTAGCTTTCTTTCAAAATGTCAATATTTTAAATTTCTTGCAATTATATCCTTTGTAACTATTTAAACTTATGAACATTTTATATGTCAACTTAAAAACATGAAAATTACTATATGTTATTTTGCAATTCCTCTGGGGATATGAGCAAAGTAGCTGAAAAAGATAGTAGAAGTTTTTTTTTTCATCTACAATTCCTATCTCTATTGGTGAATATTTAAAGAGACCTCTGAGACACAGTATTGTTATTATTCTAGAAATATTATTGAAATAGTTTACTTGATAATATGATAAAAAGCTCTGTTGAAAAAAATTATTCACTGTGTCAAAAATATCTGGAAATTTTCTGAAGCACTATTTGTTAATTAATTGTAGTTTGCATACAGTGATTGTAAATCAGATGCAAAAATAATTTTCTAATGTGTTAATGTGTACATATTTAAAGTCCTTTATTATTTTCGTAACCAAGGATAATGTGATGGAATATTTAGATATGTCAATATAAAGATAATGATATTTGAAAATATGACATTTCAGAATATCAGTGCAAACCTTTCATTATGGGGTGATGACAACAGGATTACAGAATAGGAAGGCCAAGATCTTTTCTCCTACAGAAGCAATGATTCAACAATAATACACAGACCAATTCATTTGGGAGAAATCTCTATAACAGTTATTGTGTCTTCCATGTCAGGCAATGGTAAAACCAACCTCATTTGTTGAAGATTGTGGGAAAATTCATGGCACCCTCTCACCATCCCTGACAACAGCTATACACTATAGACAACAGCTTCCAGCTCCAGATTTTTCCTTAAAACATGAAAAAAAGGCTGGATCACTTTTCCACTGTGATTTTAGGAAACATTCCTTGGGACTGGTTTCTATATGAACTGTTTTCTAGCTATCCAGCATACACTAGATTCCAGGGGACTTCTGAAAACTAAAAAGAGCTGGTCAGCACACTATTGCTTTAGGGGATCTGTAGTACATCATACAAACACTAGAGGGAACAAGAGAACGCGTGCATAGAAAAAAGATACCAGAATTTTTTTTCTAATTAGCAATTCCAGAATTCCAGAAAAAAAGCACTCACAGGAAAGACCCAAAATCCTTAGTAAGTTCAACAGGGAAATACCTTTTGCTGTAACCATAAAACTGAGAGAGGTAAATATTTCTTCATATTTGTAGATTCCAATACAAAGTTTAAAAGAACATGAAGAAACAGGGAAAAGTGGTCCAATCAAAGGCACAAATTAAAGCTCCAGAAAATGACCAAAATTAAATGGTGTTATATGGATTTCATCATAAACAACTCTAAGTAACAATCATAAAGATCATCAAATGGCTCAGAAAAAAAATGGTGCCTGAGTAAAATGAGAATTTTAAACAGAATATGTATAGAAGAATCAAACTGAAATTTTGGAAATGAAAATTATAATGTCCTGAAAAATTCACTGAACATTTCAACAGTAAATATAATCAAGCAGAAGAAAAAATAGTGAACTAAAGACAAGGCATTTGAAATTATTCAGTAAGAGGATAAAACAGAATGAAAAAGAGTAAGGAAATCAAGGACATTCATAAATACTAAGAATTAGATCAATGTATGCATCCTAAGAGTAACAGAAAAATAATAGAGACCCCCCCAAAAAAAGTTACTTTAGGGAATAATGCCCCAAACTTCCTAAATGTGGAGCAAGAACTGGACATCACAAATGAAGAAGTACAAAGATTCCAAATAAGATGAACTCTAAGAAGTATATGACAAGACAGTTAACAATCAATGTCAAAGACAAAGAGCAAATTCTTTAAAGCAACAAGAAAAAAGTGACTCAGTCATACAAGGTAGCTCTTACAAGACTATTATAAGTAAACTTATCACAAGAAATTTTGAATACCAGAAGGGATTAACATGATTTGTTAGAAGTGCTAATAGAAAAATATCTCAAATTAAGAATACTATTTACTACAAAACTGTCCTTTAAAACTGGTGAACAGACAAGTCTTTCCAAGAAAAGCAAAAGCTATGGAAATACAATACTAGATCTAAATAACAAGAAATATCTTTCAAGTTAAAATGAAGAGACACTAAACATAAGAAAGTATATAAGTGTATAACACTAATAAAATTGTGTATGTGTGTGTATTTTTTATAATTTTTTAAAAATTTTAATTTGTCATATATGACAACAGAATTCATTACAACTCATACATATACAGCACAATTTTTTCATATCTCTAATTGTACATAAAGTAGTCACATCCTTCATGTCTTCATACATGTACTTAGGGTAATGATGACCATCACATTCCACCATCTTTCCAACCCCTATGACCTTTCCCATCCCCTTCCTCCCCTTTTCCCCTTTACCCTATCTAAAATTTGTTTGATCCTTCTATTCCCCCTGCCCCCAGAGCATATTATGGATCAGCATTCTTAAATCAGAGAAATCATTCAGCATTTTTTGGGGGGAGGGTTGGTTAATTTCACTTAGCATTATATTCTCCAGCTGCACCCATTTACCTGAAAATGTCATGATTTTATTCTCTCTTAATGCTGAATAATATTCCATTTGTGTGTGTGTGTGTGTGTGTGTGTGTGTGACTGTGTGTGTGCGTGTATATCTCACATTTTTTTATCCAATAATCTACTGAAGGACATCTAGGTTGGTTCTGCAGTTCAGCTATTGTGAATATCACTGTTATAACTATTGATTTGGCTGTGTCCCTGCAGTATGCTCTTTTTAAGTCCTTTGGGTATAGGCCTAGGAGAGGGATAGCTGGGTCAAATGGTGATTCCATTCCCAGTTTTCCAAGGATTCTCCATACTGTTTTTCATATTGGCTGCACCAATTTTCAGTCCCTCCAACAATATATGAGTGTGGGTTTTTCCCTACATCCTCACCAACACTTATTATTGTTTGAATTTTTTTTCTTAACTTTTAAATAAAGGTGGACAGACCTTTATTTTATTTATTTATTTATATGCAGTGCTGAAAATATGTGTCTCACATATGCATGACAAATGCTCTACCACTGAGCCACAACCCCAGCCCTTTGTTTGTATTCTTAATAACTGCCATTCTGACTGGAGTGAGATGAAATCTTAGAGTAGTTTTGATTTTCATTTCTCTAATTGCTAGAGATGTTGAACATTTTTTCATACATTTGTTGATTGTATATCTTCTTCTGAGAAATGTCTGTTCAATTTCTTGGCCCATTTATTGATTGGATTATTTGGTTTTGGGTATTTAGCTCTTTGAGTTCTTTATATATTCTAGAAATTGGTGATTTATCTGACATGTGTGTGGCAAGAATTTTTTTCCCAATTAGTAGGCTCTCCATTCATCTCACTGATTGTTTCTTTTGCTGAGAAGAGGCTTTTTAGTTTGAATCCATCCCATTTATTGATTCTTGATATTAACTCTTGTGCTATAGGAGTCTTATTAAGGAAGTTGGGGCCTGATCTGACATGATGGAGATTTGGGCCTACTTTTTCTTCTAATAGACACAGTGTCTCTGGTTTAACTCTGAGGTCTTTGATTCACTTTAAGTTGAGTTTTGTGCATGGTGAGATTTAGGGGTTTAATTTCATTTTTTAATTTATTGATTTTTAAAAAATAAATGACAGTAGGATGCAGTAAAATTCTTATTACACATATAGAGCACAACTTTTCATATCTCTGGTTGTATATGAAGTATGTTCACACCAATTTGCATCTTCATAATGATGTTCATTACATTCCACCATCATTGCTAAACTCCTGCCCACTCCTTTGCCCTCCCAACCCTCTTCCCTATCTAGAATCGTCTATTTTTTGCATATGGATTTCCAATTTTCCCAGCACCATTTGTTAAAGAGGCTATCTTTTCTCAAATGTATGTTTTTGACACCTTTGCCAAATATAATATAACTGTAGATATGTGAGTTAGTCTCTGTGTCCTCTATTTTGTACCATTGGGCTACACGTCTATTTTGGTGCCAATACTATGCTGTTTTTGTTACTATTGTTTTGTAGTATAGTTTAAAGTCTGGTATAGTTATACCACCTGTTTCGTTCTTCTTGCTAAAGATTGCTTTAGCTATTGTGGGCCTCTTTTTTTTCCAGATAAATTTCATGACTGCTCTTTCTATTTCTATGAGGGATGTCATTGGGATTTTGATTGGAATTGCATTAAATCTGTATAGTGCTTTTGGAAATAAGGTCATTTTGACAATATTGATTCTGCCTATCCAAGAACAAGGTAGATCTTTTTATCTTCTAAGGTCTTCTTCAATTTCTTTCTTTAGCATTCTGTAGTTTTCTTTGTAGAGGGCTTTCACTACTTTCATTAAGTTGATTTCCAAGTATTTTATTTTTTCTTTTTGACCCTATTGTAAATGGAGTAATTTCTTTGATTATTTTTCAGAGGATTTGTCACTGATGTACAGAAATGCCTTTGATTTATGGGTGTTGATTTTGTATTCTGCTACTTGCTGAATTTATTTATTAGTTCTAGAAGTATTTTGGTGGAATTTTTTAGGTCTTCTAGGTATAGAATCATATTGTCAGCAAATATTGCTAATTTGAGTTATTCTTTACCTATCCATATCCCTTTACTTTCTTTCATCTGTCCATTTGCTCTGGCCAGTTTTTCAAGGACTATGTTAAATAGAAGTGGTGAAAGAGGGGATCCTTGTCTTGTTCCAGTTTTTAGAAGGGATGCTTTCAATTTTTTTTTCATTTAGAATGATGTTGGCCTGGGGCTTAGCATAGATAGCTTTTACGATGTCGAGATATGTTCCTGTCATACGTAGCTTTTCTAGTGTTATGAACATGAAAGGGTGCTGTATTTTGTTGAATACTTTTTTCTAAATCTATTGATTTGATAATATGATTCTTATCTTTAAGTCTATTTCTGTGATGAATTACATTTATTGATTTCCATATGTTGAACCAGCCTTGCATCCCTGGAATAAACCCCACTTGATCGTGGTGTACTATCTTTTTGATATGTTTTTGTGTTTGATTTGCCAGAATATTACTGAGAATTTTTGAACCTATGTTCATTAGAGATATTGGTCTGAAGTTTTCTTTCTTTCTCTCTCTCTTTTTCTTTTTTCTTTCTTTTTTTTTTTTTTTTTTTGATGTGTCTTTGCCTGGTTTTAGAATCAGGGTGATATTGGCCTCACAGAATGAGTTTGGAAGTGCTTCCTCTTTTTCTATTTCCTGAAATAACTTGAAGAGTATTGGTATTAGTTTTTTTTTTAAAAAGGACTTGGAGAATTTGGCTCTGTATCCATCTGGTCCTGGGATTTTCTTGGTTGGTAGGCTTCTGATAAAGTTTTCTATTTTGCCTCTTGAAATTGATCTGTTTAAATTGTGTATATCATCTTGATACAATTTAGGAAAATCATATGACTCTAGAAATTTGTTGAAGCCTTTGATATTTTCTATTTTATTGTAGTATAAATTTTCAAAATAATTTCTAAGTATTTTCTGTATTTCTGTAGTGTATGTTGTGATATTTTCTTTTTCATCCTGAATGTTAGTAATTTGAGTTTTCTCTCTTCTTCTCTTAATTAGCATGACTAAAGGTCTGTCAATTTTATTAATTTTTGCAAAGAAAATTGTTTTCAATTGTTTCTTTTGTTTCAATTTTATTGATTTCAGCTCTGATTTTAATTATTTCCTGTCTTCTACTGCTTTTGGCATAGATTGTTCTTCTTTTTCTAGGGCTTTGTGATGTAATGTTAAGTCACTTACTTGTTGACTTTTTCTTCTTTTAAGGAATGAACTCCATGCAATGAATGCTCCTCTTAGAACTGCCTTCATAGTGTCCCAGATATTTTGATATGTTGTATCACTGTTCTAATTCACCTCTAAAAATTTTTTAATATCCTCCTTGATGTCTTCTGCAACCCAATGTTCATTCAGTAGCATAATATTTAGTATCCTGGTATTGGAGTAGCTTTTTGTTTTTTTATTTTATCACTGATTTATAATTTCATTTCATTATGATCTGATAGAATGCAGTGTAGTATCTCTACTTTTTTATATTTGCTGTGAGTTGCTTTGTGGCATAACATATGGTCTATTTTAGGGAAGGATCCATGTGCTGCTGAGAAGAAATTATACTAATTCATTGAAGGATGGAATATTCTATATATGTCAGTTAAGTCTATGTTATTGATTGTATTATTGAGTTCTATAGTTTCTTTGTTCAGCTTTTGTTTGGATGATCTATACAGTGGTAATAGTGGTGTGTTAAAGTCACTCAGAATTATTGTGTTGTGGTCTATTTGACTCTTGAATTTTAGAAGAGTTTGTTCGATGAACATAGATGCTCCATTTTTAGGGGCATATAAATTTAATATTGTTATGTCTTGTTGATGAATGGTTTGCTTAAACATTATGAAATGTCCTTCTTTATCCCATCTGATTAGCTTTGGCTTGAAGTGTACTTTATTTGATATGAGAATGGAAATCCCTGCTTATTTCTGCCATCCATGTGATTTGCATGATTTTCAGTCTATGGATGTCTTTTCCTATGAGATGAATCTTTTGGAGGCAGCATGTTGTTGGATTTTTCTTTTTATCCAATCTGCTAGTCTATGGCTTTTGATTGGTGACTTTAGGCCAGTAACATTCAGGTTTATTATTGAGAGGTAATTTCTATTCCCAGTCATTTTTGTTTATTTTTGGCATTTATCTTGACTTGATTTCTCCTTTGATTAGTTTTTCCTTTAGTATAATAACTCCCTTTGCTGATTTTCATTGTTGTTTTTCAATTCCTGTTCATGAAATTTTTTAGTCTACAGGTGTTGGAGTAGCTTTTGTTTCTTATTTTATTATTGATTTCTAATTTCATTCCATTATGATCTGATAGAATGCAGGGTAGTATCTCTACTTTTTTATATTTTCTAAGAGTTGCTTTGTGGCATAATATATGGTCTATTTTAGAGAAGGACCCATGTGCTGCTGAGAAGAAAGTGTACTCATTTGTTGAAGGACGAAATATTCTATATATGTCAGTTAAGACTAACTTATCAATTGTATTATTGAGTTCTAAAGTTTCTTTGTTTAGCTTTTGTTTGGAAGATCTATCCAGTGGTGAAAGAGGTGTACTAAAGTCAACAAAAATTATTGTATTGTGGTCTATTTTACTCTTGAACTTGAGAAGTGTTTGTTTGATGAATGTAGATGCTCCATTGTTTGGGGCATATATATTTATAATTGTCAAGTCTTGTTGTTATATGGTTCCCTTTAATATAGGTAGTGTCCTTCTTTATCTCTTTTGATTAACTTTAGCTTGAAATCTACTTTTTTGATATGAGGATGGAAACCCCTGCTTGCTTCTGCAATCCATGTGAGTCATATGATTTTTCCCAACCTTTCACCTGCAGTCTGTGGATGTCTTTTCCTATGAGATGAGTCTCTTGGAGGAAGTATATTGTTGTGTCTTTTGTTTGGATCCAATCTGCTAGTCTATGTCTTTTGATTGCTGAGTTTAGGCCATTAACATTCAGGGTTATTATTGAGATGTGATTTTATTTTGGTATTTAACTTGACTAGGTTTCTCCTCTGATTAGTTTTTTTTTTTTTTTTTTTTTTTTTTTTTTTTTTAGTGTAATACCTCTCTCTGCTGATGTTCATCATTGTTTGTTTTAATTTCATCTTTGTTGTGGAATGTTTTGCCAAGATTGTTCTGTAGTGCAAGATTTCTAGTTGTAAATTCTTTTAACTTTTGTTTATCATGAAAGGTTTTTATTTCATCATCAAATATAAAGCTTAATTTTGATGGACATAAGATTCTTGGTTGGCATCCATTTTCTTTCAGAGCTTGAGTTATTTTGTTCCATGATCTTCTGGCTTTGAGGATCTGGATTGAAAAATGTGCTGAGATACAAATTAGACTACCATTATACATGATCTGATTCCTCTCTTGCAGCTTTTAAGAGTCTATCCTTATTCTGTATGCTAGGCATTTTCAATGTAATGTGTCTTGGTGTAGATATATTGTAATTTTGTACATTTGGTGTCCTGTAAGCCTCTTGTATTTGGTTTTCCAATTAATTCTTCATGCTTCAGAAATTTTCTGCTATTATCTCATTGAAGAGATTGTGCATTCCTTTGGTTTGAAACTCTGTGCCTTCTTCTAGCCCAATAACTCTTAGATTTGGTCTTTTGATGCTGTCCCATAATTCTTGGATGTTTTGTTCATGGTTTCTTACTATCTTCACTGTGTTGTTAACTTTATTTTCCAGATGAATACTTTGTCTTCATTATCTGACATTCTTTCTTCCAGGTAATCTGGTTTATTGGTTATGCTTTCTATTCAGTTTTTTATTTGGTTTATTCTTTTCTTCATTTCAAGGATTTCTGACTGTTTTATTTTTCAGAGTATCTATTCCTTTCTTGAAGTAACCTTTAGTTACCTGTATTTGCTCTCTTATCTCTTTGTTAGAGTGATCATTTTTTGCCTGAATTTGCTCATTTAGGTCATTCTTTAATTTATAGAACATTTTAATTATGAACCTTCTGAACTCCTTCTCTGACATTTCATCAACTTTGCTGTCCATGGGTTCTGTTATTGTAGTATCCTGGTTTGTTTGGGGCACCTTTCTTCCTTTTTTTTTTTTTTCATGTTGTCTATGTGTCTTCCTTTCCTATAGTGTGAATCTGAAATATTACAGTTTCTACCCTATATTCTTATAGTACCCATGCAGATTGTCTGTACCTCACCTTGATGTTGGGCTTCCAGACCCTGCTAGTGTCCCTCAATGTGTGCTACTGCAACTCAAAGGTGGTGGCAGCAATAGTAGTAGATAGTAGTGGAGGTGTCCAAGATGCAATGTCTTACAGAGTTGAGGCCAAAACGACAGGCCTTACACTGTCTTTGGGATGCCTGCTCTGAGATGCAGCAGCTTCTAGTCCCTGTTTGTTGTCAAAAAGGTAAGGGGTACTGTGTGGGGAAGGCTTCCCAATATGGAAGTGGGTTAGGCTTGGGCTCCCAGGTGTGTGTGTGTGTGGGGGGATGCCATACAGACCTACCGTGGGCCTGGGTCCCTCTTATATCAGTGTGGGCAGATCTTGGTGAGCCTGAGCTCCTGTGGTGGTCTGCTGGTTGGAAGAGGTGGTTCTATGCTAGAGCCTGATCTCTGGCCTGATCTCTGTTTGCTGGTGGTGGGATGGACACAGGCCTACTGTGAACTTGGGTCCCATGAAGGTTGGTTTGTGCAGCTATTTTTTTTTTAATGAAGTTCCAGACTGGTCTAAACTCTCAGGCTCAAGTGGTCCTCCTGCCTTAGTTTTCCAAATAGCAGTACTACACGCATATGGAAAAAAAGAAATAGAAGAATGCAGAATAATTTTATCCTGCAATGGTTATGCATAAATCACTTTAAGTTCTGATATAGATGTTAAAAGACAAAGGTAGTATACATATTAAAATATATCAATAGTTATACAACATAAAAAGATACGACTTGTGATTTCATTGTTCTGTAATATAGCAGTAGAGGAATAATGAAAGTATGGAATTTTTTTACTCAATTGATGTTAGGTTTTTGTCATCTTAAAATATTTGTAAGATAATTTAAGCCTCCATAATGGCCACAAAGAAAATACCTATTGATGATATCAAAAAGGTGAGAAAGGAATCAAAGTAGGTCACTATAAAAATTAATGAGGCAAAAAAAAGATAGCAAGAATAAAAGAAAGACTTTTTAAAAACCTTACAAAACAAAAGGAAAATAACAAATTGACAATAAAAATTCCTTTTTCTATAATTATTTTAAATGTAAATGGATTGCACTCCCCAATCATAAAACATAGTGCCCTAATTTAATTAAAATTCAAAGGTCATGCTGTTTCCAAAAAAATTATCTTACCTTTAAACATCATGTAAAGAAGAACATCATATAATGATAAAAGGAGCAATTCACCAAGATGTTATGACAATTATAAGTATATATGCATACAGCATCAAATCACTTGAGTTTATGAAATAAATAGAGAATTAGAATAGAGAAATTGAAAGGCATATAGTAATAGTAAAACTCAATACTTGGTTTCAATAATTGATAGAACATCCAGAAAAAAAGATCAATAAGGAGATGAAGAAATTGAAGAACACTACAAACATTAGGGACCTAATATCCATAATATTCCTCCTAACAGAGTTTGAAGACACTTTTCCAGGGTACACAGAGAACATTCTCTCAAATAGCTAACACATTAAGTCACCACACAGATTAATAGGGTTGAAATCATACCAAGTGTTTTTTTTCCTCCAAACATAATGAAATGAACCTAGAAATAATTAACAAAAGTAAGATCAAAAAATTCAAAAATTAAACAACACACAATCAATGGGCCAAATAAAAATCAAAAGGAAAAGTAGGAAATGTATTGAGACCAGGAGAAATAAAAACACATCATATAAAAACAAGTAATTCTATAAAAATAGTACTAAAGGAGAAGCTTATAGTAATAAAGATGTCATACATTTAAAGAAAAAAATAGAAGACCTCATACCTCAAGGGATTAGAAAGATAAAAAAATAAGCCCACAATTACCAGATGGAAGAAAAAATTAAGGATTAGAGCAGTAACAAAAAATAAAGAATTTTTAAAAAATAGGAAAATATCTAGAAAACTGAGTTTTTCTAAAGAACAAAATTTGCAAATATTTAGCCAGATTTATTAGAAGGAGAAATTATTCAATTAAAATCAATGAGGGAGCAGGAAAGATTTTAAAATGATGAAATTAAAATAATTTCAACAGGGTGCAGGCCGGGGATTCCAGAGACTCAGGAGGCTGAGGTAGGAAGATCGAAAATTCAAAGCCAGCATCTGTAACCTAAAGAGGCTCTAAGCAACGTAGCAAGAACTTGTCACAAAATAAATACATAAAAGGGCTGGGAATGTGGCTGGGAATATACTTATGAATCCTGGGTTTAATCCCTGGTACAAAATAAACCAACAAGTGAACAAACATAAATAAATTTAATCAAAGACGTTAAAGACTTTGATGCCGAAATCCATAATGTATTGCTGAATAAAAAGAAAGATGATGCAAAAAATAGAACACTATCCTGTTCATGGATTTGAAGACATTAAAATTTCCATTAATTTTCCAATGTGACATCTAGGTTCCAATATGACCCCAAATAAAATTCCAATGACATATTTTACATAAACAAAAAATAATCACAAAATGCATACAGAGTCATAAAGAACCCCACGTGGCAAAAACAATCTTGAAAAAAAAAACCAGAATAGGAGGATTTATACTTCTTGTTTCAAAATATAGTAAAATAATTTTAGCAGTCAGATTGTATGGAACTTGCACAAACACAGACATATAAATCAGTGAAGAAGAACAAAGACCCCAGAAATAAACCCATGCATACTCAGTCAATTGATGTTTGGGAAAAATGCCAAAACATGCAATAGGGAAAGGACAGTCTCTTCAATAGTGTTGGAAAACCTTGATATCTATATGCAAAAAAGAAACAATGAAAGATAGGAAAGAGAATGGACCTTTATCTTTCACCATACCCTCAAATAAATGGAAAATTGATTAAAAACTGATGCATAACACTGAAAACTATAAAATTACTAGATCATAGAGGAAAAACTCTTTGATACAAGTCTTGCAAAGATTTTTTGTTTTTTTATATGACACTGAAAACACAGAAGATAAAATCAAAGATGGACAAGTCAGCCTATGTCAAAATAAAAGCTTCTGCACAGAATAGCAAACAATTAGCAGAATGAAGAGGAAATATATTAAGTGTGAGAAAACACTAGTAAACTATATTACTGATAACGGGTTAACATCTAAAATATTTAAAGAATTCTTAACACTCAACAAGACAAAACCCTAATAACTTGAGTAAAAGGGCAAAAGACTGAATAGACATTTTTTCTAAAGAATAAATGCAAATGGCCAATAGGTAAATGTAAATATGCTCAACATTACAAATTGTGAAGAAAATGCAAATCCAAACCATAGTAAAGTATCACCTCACACTTATTAGGATGGGTATTATCAAAGCAAACAGAAAATCAGTGTTGACTAGAATGTGAATAAACTGAAGCCATTGTACACTGCTGGTAGTAACACACTTAACATCTACTTCTAAATAATAATCCAAGAGAATTAAATTAAGATCTCAAAGAGATATTTGAACTTCCTTTTTTTAGCAACATTATCTACAATAGCCCCAAATTAGAAATAACCTAAAGTCCATACAGAGATTATTGGGTAAGGTAACTGTTATATATTCATTCATGGAGTATTATTCAGCTACTGAAGAACAAGGAAATTCTGTTCCATGCTACCACACAAATAAATTGCAAAGACATTGTGCTAAGGGCAATAATCCAGTCACAGACAAATTCTTCATGATTACACTTACATGTTATTTTTAATAAACAAAGTAATGGAGGCAGAAAATAAATTGGTAGTCTCTAAGGACTGGGGATGGTATAATACGGAATGGCTGTTCCAGCAATATAAATTTTAAGTCATGAATAATAAAAAAAAGTTCAAGAGAGCTACTGTACAATGCTATGCATATAACAGTATTGCACCATATATTTGGAATTTGTTCATAGTTTGGATCTCACATTATTTATTTCTTGTCACAATTAGACATAAAAGTTTCCATTCTGACCCAGGATACAGTAATACTAGTTTACACACCTTTTTTTTATAACTCTACTTTTATAATGAAGGTCAAACCAATGAGAAACATGAAGACAAAGCAATCTCCAGGATTTGTTGGTTATTTGCTGATTCCTGAAGCCACTTAAATAACAGCATATATCAAAGCATATGACTACAATAATTGGAAGTTGGCCCACACCTTCTCATTCATTATGCTCCAGGAACACTCCTTGGTTTTCCATTCAACAACATGCCAATTCTGGGCATTGGAATGTTTGCATGCAATTCATCTGCTTGAAAAACTCTGATCCCCATTCCTTACTTTTACTCCTTCATCTGGCCTATCTTCAGTTTAAGTATCCTAGATTAAAAAAATATACATATATCTATGATTATCCACTTTGTTACTTGTCCTCCCTGTTACATTTTTAAAAATTTGTTTTAATTAGTTATATATAACAGTTGAATGCCTTTATATGCTTTGATATATTATACATAGATGGGATATAATTTCTCATTTTTCTGAGTGTTCATGTTGTAGAATCATATTGGTCATGCAGTCATATATATATATATATATATATATATATATATATATATACACACACATATGTATATATATGTAAAATAATAATGTCATTTGTTCTGTAATCCTTCCTATCCCTTCATACTCTCTCCTTTCCTCTCTTCATTTTCCTCTACCTAATATAAGGTAATACTATTTTTCTTTAGTGCTCCTCGATTTATTGTGAATTAGCATTCTCATATTAGAGAAAACATTTGGCTTTTGGTTTTGGGGGATTGGCTTATTTTGCTTAACATGATATTCTTCAACTCCATCCATTTACTGGCAAATGCCATATTTCATTCTTCTTTAAAGCTGAGTAATCTCCCATTGAATATATATATATATATATATATATATATATATATATATATATACCATATTTTATTTATCCATTCATCTATTGAAGGATACTGAGGTTAGTTCCATAGTTTAACTCTTGTGAATTGAGCTACTATAAACATTGATGTGGCTGCATTGCTATCGTATGCTGATTTTAGTGCTTAGGTTATAACCCAAAGAATGGGATGACTGGGTCAAATGTTGGTTCATATATAACTGATTCTGAGGAATCTCTACACTGCTTTCCATAGTAGTTGCACCAATTTGTAGTCCCACCAGCAATGTATGAGTACACCTTTCTCCCAACATCCTCACCAACATTTATTGTTATTTGTATTCTTAATAGTTGCCAATCTGACTAGTGTGAGATGAAATCTTTATTTAGTTTTGATTTGCATTTTTCTAATATCTAGAGATGTTGAACACTTTTTCACATATTTGTTGATTGATTGTATTTCTTTTTTGTATCTGTTCAGTTCCTTAGCCCATTTATTGATTATTTGTTTGTTTGTTTTTTTGGTGTTAAGTTTTTTTAGTTTTTATAGAGAGATTAGTGCTTTACCAGAAGTGCATGTGGTGAAGATTTTCTCCCAATCTATAGGCTCTTTCCTCACATTATTAATTGTTTCCTGTGGTGAGAATAAGCTTTTTAATTTCAATCCATCCTATTTATTGATTTTTGATTTCACTTATTGTGCTTTAGGAGTCTTGTTAAGGAAGTAAGATCCTACACCAATATGATGAAGACTTGGGCCTACTTTTTTCTTCTATTAGGCATAGGGTTTCTATGCTAGTGCCTAAGTCTTCGATCTACTTTGAGTTCATTTTTGCACAGAGTGAGAGAAGTTTAATTTCATTTTGATGCATATAGATTTCCAGTTTTTCCAGCATCATTTGTTAAATAGGCTATCTTCTCTCTAGTGAATGTTTTTGACACGTTTGTCTAGTATGACATAACTGTATTTATGTGGGTTTATCTCTGTGTCCTCTATTCTGTACCATTGGTCTACAAGTCTATTTTGGTGCCAATACCATGCCATTTTGTTACTATATCTCAGTAGTATAGTTTAAGGTCTGGTATTGTGATGCCTCCTGCTTCACTTTTCTTGCTAAGGATTGCTTTAGTTATTCTGGGTCTCTTATTTTTCCAAATAATTTTTATGATTGTTTTTTCTATTTTTATGAGGAGTGTCATTGGGATTTTAATAGAAATTGCATTAAATCTATATAATGCTCTTGGTAGTATGGCCATTTTGACAATATTAATTTTGCCTATCCGGGATCATGGGAAATCTTTCCAACTGAGGTTTTCTTTAATTTTTTCTTTAGTGTTCTGTAATTTTCATTGTAGAGGTCTTTTGCCTCTTTTGTTAGATTGATTCCCAGGTATTTTACTCTTTTTGAGGCTATTGTGAATGGGGTAGTATTCCTAATTTCTCTTTCAGTCAATTCATTGCTGATGTATAGGAATGTGTTTGATTTATGGATGTTTATTTTATATTCTGCTACTTTGCTGACTTCATTTATTAGTTCTAGAAGTTTCTGGTGGAATTTTTTTTTGGATCCTCTAGGTATAGAATCATATCGTCAGCAAATAGTGATAGTTTGAATTCTTCTTTTCCTACCCACATTCCTGTAATTTCTTTCATCTGTTTAATTGCTCTGGCTAGAGTTTCAAGAACTATGTTAAATAGAAGTGGTGAAAGAGGGCATCCCTGTCTTGTTCCAGTTTTTAAAGGGAATGCTTTCAATTTTTCTCCATTTAGAATGATGTTGGCCTGGGGCTTAGCATAGACAGCCTTTACAATGTTGAGATATGTTCCTGTTATCCATAGTTGGAGTCCAATTTCCATATGAATGCAAATCTTAACATAATCATATCATCTCAATGGCTAGCTGGCGTCACCTTAACCAAAGGTGCCATGCATCATAATACTTTGCTGTGGCTCCTAGCATTTTTGCCCCCTTCTGTTTAATTAAGCAACAGGCAATGTGGCTAGGGATCGTGCCTGTTAGGTATGTCCAATTCAACATACGGTTCTTACCCTTCATCGGAAAACTGACCTCTAGGCGTCAGCCTCCTGTCTTATGCTGATACCACTGCAACCAAATCATACCCGTCACTGACTACTGGTCCAGTATATAGCCATACCTGTGGATAGGCCTATGCACCAGTGGGGGGGTGAGGTTCTTTGCCTCACCTCAGTTGGCCCCCAAAATTAGACCATCACTAGTAGAAGGAAGGAGGATACAGAAATGCCACGACATCAAGTCAATTGATGGTTCCTTAGGAAAAATAGTAACACTGGTGACACATTAGCTAAGATACTCCAGCACTACCATAATTCGCTGTATCAACAAATAGAGCACAATGCATACAAGTGATACATAGTCCAGGCAAGTTCTTTAAGCAGTTCAAAGTGGAGGAATCTATCAATATGTCCATTTCCTCCCAAAATAAATCGACTCAGTGATTGAGCATTACTTGTTGAGTTATTATTCATTGATGCATCAGTTTATACAGTTTGTTGTGATAATTATTGAAGAAGTTTTAGTTTGGTTTCATCTTTGTCTTCACCAGCACTGGGATGAAAATAGGGATTTTGACAATGATGTTAAGAAAAAAAAATGTAACATTTCAACAGGTATTAAGAAAACAATTTTTAGAACAATTTACATTATCCTGAACAGAATTATTAAATATAATGAAAAGGAAAGGTGAAAGTAATCAAACAGATCTGTTAACCTGCTTATTTGTACACATATTAAAACAATCTTCAACAGCTGTTTACCCAAATTAAATTAAACCATTAAAATCACGTGAATAATAAAAAAAATTTTGGATCCATATATTTATGAGCACTCCTCAAATATGATATATGGACATACGCACATACAGACATACAACACAAAACAGAAATGTGCACACGTAACATACAACACATAAGACAATAGTGAAGGCCTTGTAGATTTACCTAGGTGAAATCTCCATTGTAATGTTTAAGAACTCCATAGTCAAAAAATAAAACTGATCAGAAAAACATTAATTTAGGTCTATATGAGCTCAAAATAAAATGGAACTTTATGATGTGGGAAAAAGCAATAATAAAATAGATATTGAAAAAAGCATCCTGGTTAATCACTGTCGCAGATGTAAGAATAGTCAAGCTGCAGTTCTGGATATCAGCTGATATGGATTTGAGTCAAATCATCTTCCTTTTGGTCTGTAGAAATTGTTTTGGTTAACCTCTCTGGAATCCAAATCGGCTGCTGTTCCTCCTGTGGAAAAACACAGACAGAGCCCCGACTCCAGACTATCACTGGGTCTGGACCCTTCCATTGTCCTGTTAGAATATCCTTCCAAAGTACCTTAGGCTTATGTACATTTTTTTGGATACAAATGTCTTTCTGCAGCACTAATCCCTGATGAATCCAAATTTAAAAAGTTTAGAGTAAAAAGGGTTATTTTAAGTTTATCTTTGGGGGATATATACCCCTTTCCAATTCCCTCCTTTTGTTTTAATAAGTACATTTTAATAGTTTGATGAGCTCTTTCAACTATGCCTTGTCCCTGTGGATTGTATGGGATTCCTGTTATATGAGTAATGCCAAATGATGAACAAAATTGTTTAAAAGAGGTAGAAGTATAACCAGGACCGTTATCCATTTTTAACTGTTTAGGAACACCCACAGTGGCAAAATTTTGTAAGCAATGAACTATAACATCTTTAGTTTTTTCTCCAGGATGAAGGACGCCCATCAAAAATCCGGAAGAAGTATCAACTGTAACATGCAAGCATTTTAATTTTCCAAATTCTGGCAAGTGTGTGACATCCATCTGCCAAATATGGTTAGGTATCAGTCCTCTAGGATTGACTCCAAGATTAACTTGTGGTAAAAATGTCTCACAATTTTGACATTGTTTTATTATATATCTGGCTTGTTCTTTAGTTATTTTAAAATGCTTTTGTAAAGTATTAGCATTGACATGGAACCTTTTATGAAAATTTATAGCTTCTTCTATTGTGGAGAAAATATGTATGTCATGTGTAGATTTGTCTGCTAGTTCATTGCCCAAACTAAGGGCTCCAGGTAATCCTGTATGTGCCCTGATATGTCCTATAAAGAATGGATCTTTTCTGTCCCAGATTAGACTTTGTATAGTGGAAAACAAAGAGAAAACAGTAGAACAAGGTGAAATCATACCAGCATCTTCAAGGGATACTATAGCATTAACTACATACTGACTATCAGAAAATAAATTAAATACAGAATCTTTAAACATCATAAAGCTTGTAGTACTGCATTAAGCTCTACCTTTTGAGCTGATTGTTTGGGTACTAAAAATCTAAAAGTTTGATCAGGAGTAACTACTGCTGCTGTACCATTGCTTGACCCATCAGTGAATATATTTGGAGCATTCATGATAGGGGTTTTTCTTGTCATTTTTGGAAAAACTACAGGATGCTTAGACCAAAAAGACAACAAAGGATTGGATGGCAAGTGATTATCAAATGAAACACTAGATTTACACATGATTATTGCCCAAGTATTTAACTCATTAGCTAACTCATCAATTTGATCCATAGTATATGGAGTAATAATTTTATTGGGAGAAATCCCAAACACTCCCTTTGCCGCTTTTATTCCTTTGAGTATTAATTGTCCTACAGCCTCAGGATATCTAGTAAGAATAGTGTTAGGAGAATAAGATAAATGTATCCACAATAATGGACCTTCTTGCCAAAATACTCCTGTAGGAATATTTTTTGTTGGTAGTACAATAAATAATAAAGGCAAACTTATATCAATTCTATCCAAATGCATATTTTCCATATATGTCTCAATGATTTTTAATGCCTTTCTTGCTTCAGGCGTTAACATGCGGGGTGAATTTGGATCTGATGGACCTTTTAGAATATCAAATAAAGGTCCTAACTCTCCTGTTGGTATGCCTAGATAAGGCCTTATCCAATTTATATCTCCCAATAACTTTTGAAAGTCATTAAGTGATTTGAGTTGATCTACTCGTATTTGAATTTTTGGTGGACGGACCATGGTTGAGGATAATAGAACTCCTAAATAATTAATTGGAAGATTTAATTGTACTTTATCTATTGCTATCTCTAGATTATATTTTTTAATAAGTTTGTAAGTGTGGCATAACATTCTAGCAATGTGTTTTTATCTTTATGTGCCAATAACACATCATCCATATAGTGAAATATTTTTAGTTCAGGATTTTGATTTCTAAGTGGGTGGATTGCTTTATTAACATAAATTTGACACATAGTTGGGCTGTTAGCCATCCCTTGAGGGAGTACTTTCCATTCATATCTCTGATCAGGACCTTCATGATTCAGTGCAGGGATAGTAAATGCAAAATGTGGACTATCCTCGGGATGAATTGGAATTGAAAAGAAACAATCTTTAATATCTATAGCTAAAACATACCAGGTTTTTGGTAAAGCAGACAATTGGGGAATCCCTATTTGAGTAGGTCCCATAATAACCATCTCATTATTAATGGTTCTTAAATCTTGTAATAATCTCCATTTACCAGGTTTCTTTTTAATGACAAAATGGGAGTATTATGGGGAGATACGGAAGGTTGTATATGTCCTTCTGCTAATTGTTGTTTGACCAGGTCATGGGCTATTTGTATCTTTTCTTTAGTCAGGGGCCACTGAGGAACCCACACTGGTCTTTCTAATTTCCAAGTAATATTGATTGTCTCAGTGGCCCTTTCTGAAAACCCAATCCATGTCTATTTATTTCTTGATCTATTTGAATTGGTGCTGTCATACCTTGTTCTTGTTCTCTTAATCTTTTTTCTTTCCTAAAGCCTTGTTTAGCCCTAGTAGTGGGCGCGTTAGGATTGATGTTATTTGTTAATGTCAATCCTAATTGATCTAGGACATCTCGTCCCCATAAATTTACGGGAAGATGGTCCAATTCATAGGGCTGTATAGTTCCTTCACATCCTTTAGGATCCCTCCAATCTAATACCATAGCACTTCTATGGGGATTTGTTGCCACTCCTAGGCCTGGAAGTGTTTGAGTGGCTTGTTGTAATGGCCAATGTTTTGGCCATTCTTGACGAGATATGATGCTGAGGTCAGCACCTGTGTCCAGCAGCCCATTAAAGTCATGTCCTTGAATATTTAATTTTAGCATTGGGAGAGAATCTAAATTTAAAGACAGCATAGCCCAATCTACACCTGTGGAGGCTAATCCCTTGGAACCTCTTTCTACATTACAACTGGAAAATTTATCATGCAGGCTGGGTATTATTAATAACTGTGCTATTCTATCTCCTGATAAAATTACTGATATACCTCTTGGAGAACTAGCTATAATTTTTATTTCACCCTCATAATCGGGATCAATTACCCCAGGACTTATCATAAGTCCTTTTAGTGTAGAAGAGCTGTGTCCCAATAATAAGCCTACTGTTCCCTGGGGAAGAGGTCCTTGTATTCCTGTGGTTATGATTTGAACTCCCATCTCTGGAGTTAGTTCTGCTCTGGCAGAGGCGCAGATGTCTAACCCTGCACTCCCTCTAGTTTGTCTGATGAGGGATTTAATAGATAATGTGTCCTGGGCACTACCTTGATGGTGCTGCTGGGTTCCTCCATTGCCCCGTATATTTGTGGTTTTGGGCCCCAGGGCATTGGGCCCTCTAATCCGCTTTTTGGCAATGGAGCCTGATACCTTTCTCCACGATATCATGGGTAAACACTTGGTCTTTGTCCCTTTTTTGATAACGGAATACCCTCTATGGTGGTTTGAGAACGGCATTCATTAGCCCAATGTCTCCCTCTATGAAATCGTGGGCAAATACCTGGTATTCTATTCCTTTGATACCTAGCTTTGTTAAACCCTCCTCCTATGGGGCAACTCCTTTTAAAATGTCCTGTTTGATTACAATTATAGCATGTTTTTGGCCTGGCATCTAAAGCCTGTTGTACTGCTGTTAAGACTTGCCCTTGTGCATTAATGTCTCTACATAATTTAATATATGTGTTTAAATCTTCATGTCTCCATGGTCTAATGACCTCTCTGCAGCAACGATTTGCTTGGTCATAAGCCAGTTGTTTTATAAATGACATTGCCTGTTCTGTATTTCCAAATATTCTAGAAGCTGTCTGAATAAGCCTGTCTACAAATTCAGCATAAGGTTCATTTGTTCCTTGTATTACCTTAGATGATTGAAGTTGTAAATCTCTTTTCTCCTGTAAAGTTTTCCATGCTCTAACTGCATGTACAGCAATTTGTGCATATATGCCAGGGTCATATTCAATTTGCTGTCTCTGACCCTCATAAGGTCCCTTTCCTAATAACATTTCTAGATTTCTTTGAGGGTAACAGGCTGCTGCATTTCACCTAGCTGTCTCCATGCAAAATTCCTCATTGGCAAGCTTCCATAACAAATATTGTCCTCCATTTAGCACAGATCGACACATGTTAGCCCAATCTGCTGGTGTCAAGTCCAAGTTGGTAATAGATTCGACCATACTTATTGTGAAGGGTGCTTGCGGGCCATAGGTTATTACAGCCTCCTTTAATTGCTTTACTGTTTTGAAATCTAAAGCACGGTGAACTTGTTGCCCTTCTGCCTGCTCAAGTACAGGGCATGCTAATCTTTGGGATCCTGCCTCAGGATTCCACCCATCAACTACAGGAGTTGAGGGCCGCTCAGCTGCAGATGGAGCTGTTGGTTGAATTACGCCCTCTGGTGATAGAACAGAGTTAGTAGCAGCCTCCCCATCTGATGGCTCTTTTTCTTCTAAGCTTGCTTTCTTCAAATTTTCCTCTGTCTGACTAGTTTGAGAGACCTTCTCTTTTGCTTGACCTAATATGTTTTCTACCATAGCCTGGATCTCTAACAATTTACTTAACAGTCTTTCGGTTTGTTTTTTACTAGATTTGAATCTACTATAAAGGTAATGCAACCCAATAAGATAGGATAGAACAAAGCCAAAACAAAATGAAATAAAAACGGAGAAGAGAATGGTTGTATCAATTTTCTCTTTCTCAGGGCCGAATAACTTCAAACCTTGAGCCAACCATTTTTCCCAGTTCGCCTGAGAAAATTCTAAGGCTAGGGAGCTTGAAATAAAAACAAAATAATTCAAAACAAGAACACATTGTTTTTTGAAATGGTCACCCATTCTGTTGCCTTCCTTCAGGGGCGAGCAATATTACAAACCTCTAAGCTTCGGGCGTTCCCCATACGGGCCACCAATTGCAGCAACCTGGCTGGGCACAGAATCAGGAGCCACTCAAGCAGGAACAAAACTTTATTTTTGAAAATGCTGCCAATCCCCCGGACGGGTCTGGCCAGCCAGCCAGTCCACTCAAGCTGTAGCGTTACCCAGAACCAGGGCCCAGGACCTCCCCGGGAAAACCCTCCTACTATCCTTCCCCAACCAATGGGAACTCTCCAGGAGTCCCATTCCGTAGCAGGCCAAGGTGAACAGCAGGAGTCCAATTTCCATATGAATGTAAATCTTAACATAATCATATCATCTCAATGGCTAGCTGGTGTCACCTTAACCAAAGGTGCCATGCATCATAATACTTTGCTGTGGCTCCTAGCAATTCAGGGATGCTGTATTTTGTTGAATGCTTATTCTGCATCTATTGAGATAATCATATGATTCTTATCTTTAAGTCTATTAATGTGATTAATTACATTTATTTATTTCTGTATGTTGAACCAGCCTTGCATCCCTGGGATGAACCCCACTTTATCATCATGCACTCTCTTTTTAATATGTTTTTGTATGCAATTTGCCAGAATTTTATTGAGAATTTTTGCATCTATGTTCATCAGGAATGTTGGTTTGAAGTTTTGTTTTTTTGATGGGTCTTTGGTTTTGGTATCAGGGTGATATTAGCCTCATAGAAAGAGTTTGGAAGGGTTCCCTCCTTTTCTATTTCATGGAATACTTTGAGGAGTATTGGTATTAAATCTTCTTTGAAAGTTTTGTAACACTTGTTTGAGAATACATCTGTGCTGGGCTTTTAAAGACATTTTCTATTTTATTACTTGAAATTGATGTGTTTAAATTGTGTCTGATCTCCTCATTCAGTTTGGTCAGTCATATGTCTCCAAAAATTTGTCAATGACTTTAATATTTTCTATTTTATTAGAAAATAGATTTTTAAAATAGTTTCTAAATGTCTTCTCTATTTCAGACATGTCCTTTGTAATATTTCCTTTTTCATCTTGTATTTTAGTAATTTGAGTTTACTCTTTTCTCTTTGTTAGCATGGCTGGGGGTTATCTCTTTTATTTACTTTTTCAAAGAATCAAATTTTATTTGTCAATTTTTTCAATTGTTTAGATTTCATTAATTTCAGCTCTGATTTTAATTATTTCCTGTCTTACTGCTTTTGGTGTTGATTTGTTCTTCTTTTTCTAGAACTTTGAGGTGTATTGTTGGGTCATTTATTTGTTGACTTTTTATTATTTTAATGAATATGCTCAATGCAATGAATTTTCCTTTTAGTACTCCCTTCAAAGTGTCTCAGAGATTTTGATGTTGTATCAGTGTTCTCATTTACCTCTAAGAATCTTTTTATTTTATCCTTAATTTCTTCTACTATTCATTCATCATTCAATAGTGTATTATTTAGTTTGTGTTTGTTACAGTAGCTTACATCCTTTATTTTACTGTTGATTTCTAATTTTATTTCATTGTGATCTGATAGAATGCAGGGTATTATCTCCTTTTTTTGTATTTACTGAGTTGCTTTGTGGCATAAGATATGGCCTATTTTAGAGAAGGATCCATGTGCTGTTTAGAAGAAAGTATATTTTCTCATTGATTGATAAAATATCCTATATAAGTCTATTATTTCTAAGTTATTGATTGTATTATTTAGTACTATAGTTTCCTTATTTAGTTCTTGTTTGGAAGAGCTGTCCAGTAGTGAAAGAGGTATGTTAAAGTCACCCAGTGTTATTGTGTTGTGGTTTATTTGACTCTTGAATTTGAGAAGGGTTTGTTTGATGTACATAGATGTTCCATTGTTTGGGGCATAAATATTTATAATTGTTACGTCCTTCTGATATATACCTCCCTTAAGAAGTATGAAATGTCCTTCTTTTTATCTTCTGATTAACTTTGATTTGAAGTCTACTTTATCTGATAATGGAAATCCCTGCTTGTTTTTGCAATCCGTATGAGTGATAAGTTTTTTCCTATTCTTAACCTTCAGTCTGTGGATGTTTTTGCCTATGAGGTGAGTCTCTCTGTCTCTCTCTCTCTCTCTGTCTCTCTCTCTCTCTCTCTCTCTCTCTCTCTCTCTATATATATATATATATATATATATATATATTAGTTATAGGTGGTCACAATATCTTTATTTCATTTTTATGTGGTACTGTGGATGCTAGGTGAGTGCACTACCTCTGAGCCACAACCCCAGCCCCTGAGGTGAGTCTCTTGAAGACAGCATATTTTTGTGTCTTGCTTTTTAATCCAACGTGACAATGTATGTGTTTTGGTTGATGAGTTTAGGCTGTTAACATTCAAGGTAATTATTGAGATAAGATTTGTATTCCTTGACATTTTGATTTATTTCTGGTTTTTAATTTGACTTAGTTTCTCCTTTGGTTGAATATTCCTTTAGTGTAGATCCTCCCACTGCTGGTTTTTACTTTTTTTCTTCACTTCATTCTCATGGAATATTTTATTTAGAGTGTTCGGTAGTGTAGGCTTTCTACCTGCAAATTATTTTAATTTTTGTTTATCATGGAAGGCTTTAATTTCATCTTCAAATCTAAAACAATTTTGCAGGATATAACATTCTTGGTTGGCATCCATTTTTTTTCAGAGTTTGGAATATATTATTCCAGGACCTCCTAGCTTTGAGGGTCTGGATTGAAAAATTAGTTGAGGGCTGGGATTGTGGCTCATCGGTACAGCGCTCGCCTAATCAAGGTGGGATCTGGGTTTGATTCTCAGCACCACATAAAAAATTTAAAAAAGCATTGTATTGTGTCCATCTATTCCTAAAAAGTAAATATCAAAAAAGATGCTCTCTCTCCCTCTCTCCCTCTCTCTGTCTCTCTCCCCCCATTTCTCCTCTTAAAAAAACTTATTAAAAAAATTAGTTGAGATCCAAATTGGTTTCCCCTATATGTAATTTCATTTTTTTCCTCTCACAGTCTTTAAGATTTTATTTTTATTCTCTGTGTTAGTCATTCTCATTAAATGTGTCTTGGTGTGGATCTGCTGTAATTTTGTACATTTGGGTTCCTGTAAGCCTCTTGTATTTGATTATCCAGTCCATTCTTTAAGTTTGGCAAGTTTTCTGTTATTATATCATTGTAAAGATCGTGCATTCCTTTGGTTTGTATTTCTTCTCCTTCACTTATTCCAATTACTCTTAAATTTAGTCTTTTCATGTTATCCCACAATTCTTGAATTTTCTGTTCATGGTCTTATTTGTTGTTTTCCTTATTACAATTTTTAATTACCTATATATTTATTAATGTATTGAGTTTTATCACCTCAACCAGGCTATAAGTTTCATCAAGGCCAGATGCAGGGTGCTTTTTCCTTCTCCTCTTCTTCCTCCTCCTCCTCCTCCTCCTCCTCCTTCTTCTTGGTCCATTTATGAATTACAACATATGAAATAAACATTGCTTTTCAAACTTCAGTGTGCAAAAAGAATCCCTTAGTATTCTTGTTATAATACACATTCTGATTCTGTGGGTCTTAGATGAAGGTGCAACTTTTGCTTCACTCAGAAGCTCTAAGTGGAGACTTATGTTGCTGGTCTGTTGGTCTAAAAGGTACAAATTGAGTACAAGAATCTGGTGCACAGAAATGAATAAATAAATATACATAGACTGAATTAGAGAAAATTAATAAATGGAAAAAGTGATACTATAACAAATTCTAACTTCTAGAATATAATAGAGAAACCTGATAGTTTTAGTTATTACTACACACACTAGTTCTTTAATATTAACAAAATCTTGGCCAAGATTTTTTCAATTAACAGCTCAGACTCTGTGCAGTTCCCAAGCAATGATAAGTACTTCTGTTGACAAATGATTCAACCAGGTTATCTTTATGGTATCTTGAAGAGAAAGACATTTTGGGGAACTATATGGTGTTTGTGTTACTCTCTCAAATCAGGAGGTACCCTTAGCTGATCACACCATTGGAAAAAAATAAAATTTACTTTAACCTTTGAGAGGCTCACTCCCTTATCTAGCTTCACAATAAAATAGTTTGTCAAAGTGAATATTGCCTACATTGAGTTAACAAATATTTCCTGGATAAATAATAGAATAAGCATCTATTGTGTCCCAGAAAATGATATTGGTTAAAAATATGCAGGTTAATAGAGCACAGATTTTGAATTTCAGAAGTTTTAATAGTCAAAAGAAGACATTGATAAAATAAACCCATTGACATCATTTTATCAGAGTGAATATGACCCTTGAAGAACTATGGGAAGATAATAATTTACCCATGACTGGAAAGTAAGGAGTTTGTGAAAGAAACTACATTTAATTTTTATTTTTAGAATGACTCTTAGGGCTGGGGGTTTAGCTCAGTGGTAGAGTGCTTACATACCATGCACAAGATTCTCAGCACTGCCAAAAAAATAAAAAATGAATGACTCAAGTCATTCTTAAAAATGCCTGCAGAGGTTTTTGAAATGTCACTCTAGAGAGAGAAAAAAAGTTTTAAAACAGAAGACAAAACCATGAAGACCATGGTATAATACAAAACTAAAAGTCTGATGATTACATGAACTCTTTTGAGAAGACTGGCAAGGCTCAGTGCACTAAGAATCTTTTAGTTCATATGAAGGATTTTGAACTTTATGTGATAATCAGGAGTTCTCAAGCTGTGTTTCTCGGCAGCACACATTACCATTGATATTTATACACTTGACCCAACCCTATGGGCAAAATCACGGTTACTATGATTTTTTTTGCACTCTATCCTTTTTGCTTCTTTTGTACATGATGTAAGAACTCATAAAAATAAGCAAGTAAAATAGGATTTCATTAGATTCTATTCTACCCAAACTGATTTAGTTAATTAAATCATTCATAAATTTTTCATGATATAGCTCTGAACCTAATGCATCACATTACTTTGCCATTAACACAATGGTGGATTAGAGCTGTTGCTGGATAGAAGACAATGATCCACTAAATGTTCTAGGCAAGGTTGTATGCATGAACACATTGCTTAAAGGAAAGGGCCCTTCATTGAGTGTGAGGAATATGCATTGGAGAATAGAGGTAAAAGAGTAAGGTCTTTAATATAGTAATTCTCAGTAGAGATGGGACACAATTCCCCAGAATGACATGGCAGACAACTGGAATTGATTAGCTCAATCCCTATTCCCAATCATATTCTCTCTTTCCTTTTCCACTATAGCAGAAGAAAAAAAATACTTGCTTGTCTTTCCTTCAATGAGCTGTTGATGTGATTATTCAAGGCAATTTGAACATTAGTTCACCCAAGGCTTCTGGGAGGGTTTTCCTGACTAAAGGGACATATTGTTGGTACTGTGCCTCACCTTTTGCTTCTGTATTATTGAATAAGGAGCTGAGAGTGATTTAACCATTTTATGTCAATAATTTCTAAGAAAATTTCAACTAGCTGATCACTGAGCTCTGTATAGCAATGCTTCCCCAAGATTTTCATGTTAAAAATTAAGTAAAAATTCTATTTATGAAAGCCATTAATGTTAAACTCTTTGTCCCTTGCATATAATAGATAGTGTGCCTAATGATCAAAGTGGGGATTTTATACACCATATACAACTTAGGTATGTGGGTATTATGATTCATTCCAGTGAAGGATCCTGTCATTGAGATCATTTAGTGATCCACTTTAGTGATTAGAGTACATCTTCTGCTATAATGGGAGAGGTGGAAAATATGAAATAATTTAGTAGAGGGCTGGGGATGTACCACCAATTGGCTGCCTCTCTGTGTTCCTTTCCTTTGCCCTTCCTTCCCTCCCAATACCTCCTGCCCATTGCTGTTCCAGGGCTGACTCTGTTGCTGTTTTTTGATGGGCCCCACCTGGTGGCCTCTAACTAGCATCTCAGAGGCCACAGCCTAAGAACCCCTAGAGTTAGGGCTGAAGTGCATAGCACAGATTTTGCCTCTAGAGGGTTCTAAAGGTCCTACAGAAGAAGCAATAGATAATGCACCCATGATTGTTTCTTCCTCCTCTTCCTCTGTGAAGAGGATTTGGAGAATGTGTTGGAGAAGGGTCTTCCACAGAGACTAACGGTGAACAGTGCAGTCAACACTGACTCCATCCTTCCTGAGAAGCCATGAAGGCAGCGTGGCCTATGCCAGCCTGAGTGGACATATTGGAGGAGGGACAAGATTGAACTGCATCCTGCGAAACCAGAAACAAGAGGTTTCAACATCTGGAGAGAAGAGAAGAACAACAAATAGCAGAGCACAAACTGTAGTCGTGAGGATTACTGACAAGTTGACCCTGAAAGTAACCAATGGGAAGCCACTGTAGATCCTGCCAGAGGAAGTAGAACATGGAAAACTATGTCAGGGTATCAGATCACAGTCAAGGAACAAGAATTCTCCTCAAACCAAAAGCTGTGGGAGTCTAGGAAGTTAAAGGACAATGATGGTAAATACCTGAAGAGTGGTTATGAAGAGAGGCTGACCAGGCGTTCTTCAACAGAAGGAGGTAGAGCACAGGGTGCTGGTGAGAGTTGAGCAGCAGCATCTACACTCCATTAAGATCTCCCTGTAGATGAGCAGCAGGAAGTCATTGACAGTGAGGGGCACAGGAACTGGTGGTCCTGCCTGGTGGTACTACTTGAGGATTCCTCTTCCACAGAAGCCTCAGGGAGTGGTTGCCCTGCTTTGGGCAAATGTGTCCACAGCCTCTCTATTGTCTTTTTAGAAATCCTACAGTTGTACATGGGGAACATTGCATTGTGTTTGATATCTTTTTAATATCAATAAAATGAATTCTCTAAAAAAGAGAAAGAAGTCTACAGTGTAGAATCAAATGATTTATTTTAAAATTAGCAGTAGGCAACCATGAAATCACAAGAGAAATGAGGAAATACTTTGAAATAATTTAAGTTTTATACATATCATAACCAATAATTCAATATGTGAATAAACCAGTTCTTACAGGGAAATTTATATTTGGGTATACCTTCATTTAAAAAGGCAAGTTACCAAATCAATAATATAACCTTCCATCATTAGAAACTAGTTAAAGAACAAACTTAATTTGCAGAAAGCAGAAAGAAAAAAAAGTATTAAGATAGATAATGGCATGAAGAAAACTATACAGAAAATCAACAAAACCAAAAGTTGACTAAAAAAATCATCAAAAGTAACAAATGTCTAGACAGATTAAGAAAACAATGACTAAAATCACTAATACAAGGAACAAAAGAAAGGGCAATATTAGAAATAACAATAATAAAATGACTTTAAAGGAATACTATCAATAATTGTATGTCAATAAGTTAGAAAGAATAAATATATTAGACAAATTACTAGAAATACATCTTGCTGATATATATATATATGAATATATAAATATATATAAATATAAATGTAGCAGGTATAAAGATTATATAAATAATTGATATTTGACAATACATAAATTGTCAAAGGAAAATAAACCAGGGACAGATAGTTTTACTGGTGAATTCTGCACCTATTTAATTATGAATTAATATAGTTCTTTACAAACTCTTCCAAAGTGGAGAAGAGAAGGAAAGACTTTACACTTCATTCTATGAAGCCAGTGTTATCCAGATACCGTAACCAGACCAAGACAGGACAAGAAATTACATATCAGTTCAGTCTTAATGGATTCAAATGCAAACATTCTCAACAATTTTTTTTTTCAAATTAAAAAGAGGTTATATAGTATGACCAAATGGGTTTTATTCTAAGAGCACAAGTTTGATTCAACATACAAAATCAATGTAAAATACCATATTAACAGAATAAAGAACATTTTCTGCCTGATCATCTCAATAGTTCCAGAAAAACATTTGACAGAATCTAACACATTATCATGATAAAATACTCATCAAGCTAGAATCATGGTTACCTTCATACTGAATGGTAAAAGGTTCAGATTTCTAAGATTAAGAAAAAGGCAAAGATGCTTGCTCACTATTTGTGTTCAACATTGTATTGGAAGTTCTAGTCTCAAAATTTCACAAAAAAAAAATGATTGAAAACATCTGTATTAGAAATAAAATGGTAATTTTTTGTATTGATAGAAGCCATAATCTGTGTATAATAAAAATTTCCAGTAGTGCACAAAATGTTATTAATGCTAATAAATAGATTCATCAATATTGTAAAATGTTAAGTCATTGTGCTGAAATGTATTCTATGTACCATGATGCAAAAATTAAATTAAGAAGACAATTTTATTCCTAATATTATTAAAACTAAATTATTTGAACATACATTTTATAACATAAATGCAACACTTTGTACACTAATAGCTACAAAATCCCACTGAAAAAATTTTTAAAAAGACCTAAATAAATTAAATGAGACCCCAAGTTCACAGATTGAAAGACCTATTTAGATGGCAGTACTTCAAAAATTTATCTACATATTCTCTACAGAATCCTGTCAACTACTAGATGAAGTTGTTTTTCGGTAGAAATTGACATGTTGATGATCAAATTCATACAGAAATGAAAGGGACCAAAACAATCCTGACAAAGAACAAAATTAGAATACACATGCTTCTCAATTTCAAAATTTACTATCAGACTACAATTAGTAGTCCTCTGTAATACTGGCATAGGAATAGATACATACATCCACACAATAGAATTGAGAGTGCATTAATTAACTCATATATTTATGGTCAATAGAATTTTGACAAGGATGCCAATACAATTCAATGAGGAAAGAATAGGTTGTTTTTATTTTTTAATTTAAAAAAAAGGACAAACGGTGCTGAAGACCAGTAGAAGTCCACATGTGAGGAATTTTCAATATTTATATTTTATGTAAATTAATTAAAATACATGTATTTTATGTAAATTAATTAAAAATAGATTAAAGATCTAAAAGAATTAATCCTATAAAACTCGCAAAAATTTGGGCTTTGTCCAACCTAGAAACATTTTTTCTTTGGAATACAATATCAAGATAGTGAAATTAAAATGCATGTTATAGAAAAAATATTTTCAAATCATGTATCTGTTAAAGATCCTCTATCCAAAATATATAAGAACTGTTACATAGAACTCAAAAGTAAAAGGTCAAAACAAAACAAAACAAAAACAAAACCAGAAAACTCTTAAATGGGGCAAAAGATTTGATTAGAAAACACTCAAAAGAAGTACAAATGAACAATGTATTGCACATAATTAGTTATTAGAAAAATTCAAATCAAAGCCATAGCAAAAACCATTTCACATTTACTAAAATGTTTATAATTAAAGGGACAGATCCTAACAAGGGTTGGTAAAGATTTAGAGAAATATGAGCCTTCATATCTTGCTGACCAGAATATAAAATAGTGCACCAACTTTCAAAAATTGTTTGGCAGTTCCTCAAAAAGCTAAACATAAAATGCCATTTGATCCAGGAATTCTATTTCTATGTATATATCCAAGAGAACTAAAAACACATGTGCACCTATGATTTTGTTTGAATGTTCATAGCAGCATTATTCATAAGACAAAAAAGTGGAAAAAACCCAAATTTCTATAAATTGATGAAAGCATAAGTAAAAAGAAAAAAAAAAAGAATGGAATACTGAGTCTTCCTACCACATGTATAAACCTTTAAAATATACTGAAAGAAGACAGACACAAAAGATTATATATTGCATTGTTATTTTTTCATGAAATATTTAGAGTGGACAAATGCATAGATACAGAAAGTTGATCATAGATTTAAATGGCTTTAGGGAGTGGGAATTACTGCAAAAAAGGTCTAAGGTTTCCTCTGGAGTTAATAAAATATTATTGAATCTGAGGGTTGCTACATGAACACTACTTTGGATGTACTGAAAATGACTGAATTGTGAACTTCTAAGTGGTAAATATTTTAGTATGCACATTATATCTCAAATTAAAAAAAAAAAAACACTGTAGCCATTAGATTTATTACTAAAGACGTCAGAAAGGATGCTACTATGGATGTTTTGGGAAGGTGAGCTGAAGCATTTGAAGTTAACCCAATAGGGGGAATCAACTACTGCACAGCTAGGGCTAGAAATCATTCACTTTTCTTTGGTAGCCTAGCTATCATTCTTGAATAAGAAAGGAATCCTCTTCATTTAACCTATGTAACTTCTTGGCAATAGTATTATTATTCAGTAAAACATAATAACCATCTATTTTACACTAAGGGACATTTTATGGATATGACATAGTTCATGCTTCAATGACCTCATATACAACAAGATAAGGCAGATGCTGTTTAAAACATAAACATTCTATACCCTCACAGATTTATGTGTTGATTTTACCACTTTCCAATTAATAGCAAAGATCTTAAGTCAGAAACTAGGTAAGAAAGGAATTGATAATCTGAAAGTATGTAAGCATTCCAGCACTGGAGAGGTTCAGTAACAGATTCTCTGGTAAACTCCCAACATGGAAGAGAAATAAATTATCAAAGGAATTTTGCAGTGATCAGTTTCTAGATATCTTGTGATATCTATGTTGACGTGGAGACTGGCACAGTGAGGGAAAGACTTACCTTGAATTCTGGAGATCAGGGGGAGAATTATAGTCACTAGGAACACTGGAAAGACAAAATGATCCTTCAAAGAAGTGTATGTACTAGGCCAGAAAGCAAGGGAATGACTCTGATATAGGAAAGCAAGAGGGTGACACAGCTACTTAAACCTGCACGCATGGTCAAAATAAGCCCAGTATTAAATCAAATTCTCCCATACTACTCTTGTGGCTCTCCATGAGGAATTGTGTCTTATTCACCTTTTATTAATCCTGCATCAAGTGAGAGGCTTAGCACATAGCAGGTACTCAATAAATATTTACGGAATAAGTGAAGAATGAGTGGAATGACCACAGCTGGGATAGCTAGAGATAGACAAGGGCAAAAAGCTAAGTCAACCATGATACTTGAATATCTTTATGAAGCCAGGCCTTTTAATGACATTAATAGCTTTCATGAGGTCAATAAACATAGTGTGGAAAATTATTCCTTAATTTCTGCAATTTACTACCAAGAATCAAGTCATTCAATTACCCTTCAATGTGGCCTCAGGCTTCACTGTAATTCTAGAAGCATAGTTAACAAAGAGCTTCCAAAGCTAATGCAAGCAATATGGACAGGAGTCCTCCTTCAATAAGACATTCTAAGTACTGCTTACCTACATGCACAGACTATTAAAAGTATGACATAGAAAAGTCCAATCTGCAAAAGTCCAATCCATCCAGTTGTATCAAATTCCTTACATTTTCAAAATTATGGTTATTGTCAATAGGTTAAATTCTTCAATATTTATTGAAGTACTTCTCTCACATTCATAGTGTTATCTATATTCGGAAAAATAAGGCCTACCAATATTTCCTTAGTTATGTTTTCTACTTAGATTAGATGATATGATCTGGCTAATGTTAGCAATTTATGTAAATTTTAGGATCATAGTATAATTTTTTTTTGGAGGGTATCAGGGATTGAACTCAGGGGCACTTGACCACTGAGACAAATCCCCAGCCATTTTTGTATTTTATTTAGGGCCTCACTGAGTTGCTCAGCACCTTGCTGTTGCTGAGGCTGGCTTTGAACATGTAATCCTCCTGCCTCAGCCTCCTAAACTGTTGGGATTACAAGCATGTGCCACTACACCTGGCTACAGTATAATTCTTAGTATGTAATTCCTATTAGGATTATATACATAGTTAAAATGCATTACTTGAGTATTGGTTAAATCACTCCTTGATATTTTTATCAGATTTATTTTTTGTTATCTGTTTATACTGACATGGGAAAAATTCCATGGTAGTTATGGCTTCTGAGCAAATGATATCCTGGTGTCAATTTACTGTGTAGTACCCATAATAAACAGGAGATAATAAAGTTGTGATTACTATAATTCTCAGTAAGATTTTATTCCTCTAATAAAATTTTAAAAGACCAGGAAATTGAATAATTCTCTTTGATATGTCAAAATTATTCCTACATTGAAAATTGCCATGTATTCATGTATTTATTCAACAAATTTGTGGTGTCTACTAAGTGGTAAGCACTTGGTGTCATAGATAGGAAGAGAAGAAACAGTTAGCATATGAACCGGAATGGTTTATTTTCAACAATGTTTAAGATCTGTTGAACATTGTGGATGTTAAGAACATGATGGAAATATTTTAGAAGAAACAGTGTAAGAAAAATCAGATATTTTACAGTAGAAACAATATTTTACAAGGTATGTTTATGAATAATCAGTCATTTAAGTATTTTCTTTTTAAATTTCATACTCTCTGACCAACCAACATTGCCAGAAACTTTCTAGGCACCACCTTACCTAGGCTTGCTCCTCTTCATATTATGACCTGGGTAATAGCTTTGCTCAAAATGAAGTACACGTGCTCAAAATCAAGTATCATAAACCCTAGAGTAAGTTTTTATGACAGAGCATTTTATCTCAGATATAGTCATAGTATTATCTGTTACCAGAGCTTTGAGTTTTCTTTCTGCATGTTCTGTCCACTAACAAATTCAGAATCCCCTAAGCAAAAATTATGAGTGTATGTGTTTTATGTAAAAAGTGTATACTACCCTGAAAATAAAAAAATCACTTACATTTAATAATATGCTTAAATATGGATTTTTAAAATTAAGTTAATTTGTTTTCAACACTCACCAGTATACCAATATTTTGAATTTGTATGAAATGTTGGGTTTATATAAAAAGGTAGCAAGGTATGTAAGAAAGAGCTCTAAATCAAGAGTTGGGAGTGCAGACTCATGTCAAATTGAGACCCTTTATTTCTCCAGTCCTAGTCCAAAGGAATGGAACTTGATGTGTGTGTACCCACTGTCTTCCAATCTGAAAATCTGATGATAGGTCAAACTGCAATAGTTACTTCCTTCATGTTAGAAACTTTTAATCAGCACTTACAGGACAGAATTAGAATTGACTTTTGGTGCTTTTCCTTTTGATGTGATGAAAGCTATTGTTAAGTCACATACATATTTCACATGCGTATTTCTAAATAGAGTTTTTCTGACTGTTTGGATATTCAGGGGGTTTCAATAATTTGAGGGCCATGCAATTTCACCTGAGCTGCCATTCAGTGGACAATATTTGTGTGTTTCTTTTTGAGGTCTTTACAAGAAACCTAAGCTATTTTTTTGCAAAACCAGTTTAACATGAAGGGGGGACACTCATCATGTTAGCTCTCCTTAATTGTTAGCTTACATCATGATCACTGAATAATCTTTCAGTAATGAACAGACAAAACATAAAGTCTAAACACATTGTTGGGGAGTTCAGTAGTGCACTGGGGATGCCATCACATTCACCCTGATGTAGAATGACAGCCACAGAGTTTGTAAGAATGTTCTAAAGAGAAGTTTCTCAAGGATACTTGACAGACCAGCTATGTTAGAAGCTATTGCAAAAAGCAATTCAAAAGGCTCAGGACAATTACCTGATTCATAGTAATGGAAGGCAGAATTGTATCAGAGGACTTAGTACAAGGATAACATTAGTAACATAAATCATGAAGTCTTCCCCCTCCTACTTCAACTATTGCTGTGATTTCTACATTTGTTTCAAATGAGTATATCATTTCTCCCCAAATACCTAGGCATATAAGATGTTATTTGCCAGTGTTTACATTCTGGTCTTTGCCATAGGTGATAAAGTGCTTAGAATGCTCACCATGATCCCCCTGCCCATCAAGGGCTGTGTCAAAAATTGCAAACTGACTTTTCTGCCCCTTCCTTCAGATAAAATTGTGCATACTTTTCCTTTCTGTTTCTTGCCTTTCAGGAGAGGTAAAATCCCAGAAATTGCAGCACCTCACTGCATTTGGAGCCTGACTGCATCTTCAAAATGTAAGCTTCCTAATCCAGAAAAGGGATTGTACTGGCTGTCTTTGTATCCCAAAACTTGTTCAACAACTGGCACATGGCAGGCACTCAACTAATGTTTACAAATCTCTTTACTCTATAAATGGGAAAACTGAGGCCTAGAGAAAAGTCAAGTAGTTTATATAAAGTCATTCAGTTTACTTGCTGGCAGAACTATGAGTCCTCACTTTTGTAAGTCTATTAATCTTTTTGCAGCACCACACCACAGAAGGCAGTGCAGTTGGTCTCTGCACATTCCAGTTATTTCAATTATTCCTTAGTCTTCCACCTGCTATAAAACAATATTCTGAACAGACTTGCTCCTTAAACTCCTGAAAACCAAATCCTGCAGGCATCCAATAATATACTACATTTGCCCTCACTCTGTACTTTCCTCACATGCACATTTTGGAATCTCTCCTATGTTTTCAAAGCTAAGGAATCCCTGTTCCAATTACCTGAGTGTCTGCCTGATGGCTGAAATCACATAATTCCAAAGCAGCCAGAAAACAAAATTTCACTTACCATGTATTTTATCTTTATGGATACACAGTGTGATTATACCTCTAAAGAGGTAATGCTCCAGAAATATTAGGTATGCTCATATGAGATCCATGAGCCATTTCAGATAAAAAGAAAGTACTACTTATGGAATTCAAACCAGTTCATTAACTTTGCATTGCATAAAACTATCAGGTTAGGATTTTTAATTGAATAGGCTTGAACTTTCTTAGTGGCTATTTCTTCCCTTGTATATTAAAATCTAACCCTATTTGCCTCTGAGAATACAACAAGCATATACATTTACAAACACTCCACTTAATTAAAACCAGAAAGACCATTCACTTAGTTACTTAGCATGAATAAAGCACACTTTGAAAAAACCACCAACTTTTTCCACTTTAGAAAAGCAACTTAACAAATATTAGAAACTCTGTGATTCTTTTATACTCTCTATAAATTATGTTTAGAGATGTGCCAACTTTTTCATGTGCAAACACTTCCAATGCCTCAACAGGATTTTAAAACAAACTCATAGCATATATAATCAGAAATCTTTCTCATTTGTAATAAATTAAAAGTAGAAAAGAAAATTTCTTGAATTTTCATTTTAAATTTATTTTTCTGAATTTTAATATTATACCTGGTTAGATAGTGATCATTGGAGACATTTCTAAGACACTTCACATAACTTATTTTATGCTAATGAAAGTATTTATAAGATAACTACTATTGCCTCCACATACAAATGAGGAAACTGAGGCATACATGTGTCAGGTTTTCACAGCTAGTAATGGCAAATAGTAATGGTAGACTATGAATTTGAATCAAGGATTTTCTGACTGCAAAGTCCACACATTTAGTCACCGAACTACAAAAATCTATTCAACAAAACAAATGAAATCTCTGTATTAATGTGAAGATATATTCACCCAGCTATTCTCAAATATCTGTGATTAATCTAGGTGTCTTGTCATTGTTCCAAAGTAACCTTTCCAAGATTTTCAATCAAATTTGATATTTTATAATACATCTTAAAAAATCTTTAGGTTGTTATGGATTGATTTGCTCATGCTTATGTGTGATAAATTTCTTTCTCAAACTAGAGTATCTTTATTATTGTTAATTGATTTTTCTACTATTGTTTTTTATTTTTTTCAATATTTTAATGCCATCAAAATTTAGAAATCTCCCTGAATTATTAGAAAAATTAGTAACCTTGCTGTATGAATAAACCAAATAACTTATAGAGCTTTAGTATGAGTTAAAGCTACATAGTAAAGTTGTTAAGCCACTTTTAGAAACTGCTAACCACTTCATCATTCCAGGCTTAAGGTGGATGGTGATTCCATCATGTTTTAGGAACTGAAATGAATGAAGGAAGTAGAAATAACCACTTAATATTAAATAAGAAAGCTTGCATAAACAAAAACTCTCATAGATTTGTGTTATAGCTTTAAATGATAAATAATCAAAGAAAGAACACCCTTTATTAATAAAAGAATACTGTATTTTGAACCCTAATACTTTGGAATATTATGATATGGAGTATAAATATGCTCATGAGAGAGACCAACACATTACAAATGTAGGCAAGGGTGTGGAGAAAAGCAATCCCTCTACAGTGTTGGTGAGAATATAGATTGGAATAGCCATTATGGAAAATACTGTGGAGGGTCCCAAAATATTGAAAAAAAAACTGTCATGGGATCCAGGATATGGAATATATTCAAAGGAAATGAAATCAGTGTATCAACAAGACATCTGTGCCCTCATGTGTTTTTTTTTCAGCACTATTTACTAGTTAAGATATGGAATCAATGTAGAGACACATCAACAGATGAATTCATGAAGAAAATGTTGCATATATAAAAAATTCAGCCTTAGAAAAGACTGAAATCCTATCATTCATAGCAATATGGATGGAACTGGAACACATTATTAAGTGAAATAATCAGGTAAGGAAAGACAAATACTGCATGTTCTCTCTCATATGTAGAAACTAAAACAACAACAAAAAGTTAATATGAATACAGAACAGACTAAATTACTAAAGCCTGGAAAGGGGAGGGGTGGAGGGGATGGGGAGTTTGATTAACAGGGACCAAAACTTAGTTAGATAAAAGGAATAAATTCTAGTATCCCACAGTAGAGTAGGGTGACTGTACTTCACCCTGCTCTATATTTTATGAAGAACTAGAAGAGAGAAGATCAAAGGCTCCAAACATAAAGAAGTGAAAAGGTGAAGAAAATGCTTCTTACCCTGATTTGATCAGTACATGTTGTACACATGAATTAAAATATCACACTCTACCTTATGAATATGCATACTTATACTATTTACATATTAATTTTAAAAGTATGCCAGGCACAGTGGTGTACTCCTATAACCTCAATGACTCAGAAGACTGAGGCAAAAGGATCACAAATTTGATGCCAGGCTCAACAATTTAGTGAGACCTTGTCTCAAAAATAAAAATGGCCTAGCAATGTAGTTCAAAGGGAAAGCACACCTGGGTTCAAAAAAAAAAAACATATTTTGAATTAAACTAGAACTACCACATGATCTATCATTCTCACTTCTGTATACATATCCATATCCATAGGAAATGAAGTTTTTATCTCAAAGAGATAGCTGCACCCACATGTTCATTGTAGCATTTTCACAATAGCTATGACAAGCACTCAACTTAGGTGTCCACTGGCAGATGAATGGATAAAGGATCAGTAATGCATGAAGGTAATGAAATATTTTTCCACCACAAAATAAGAAAATCCTGTTTTGTACAATGATGTGGATGATCACAGAGGATATTATATTAAGTGAAATAAATCACAGAGGGACAAATCTCACTCATGGACTCAGAAAAAGTTAAATCCAGGAGCAGATAATAAAGTTCTGGTTGACAAGAGTTTACGATGAAGAGTGGAGAAAATGGGAAAATGTTGGTCTTAGACTCTCAGTTATTAGATGAACAAGTTCTGAAGATATAATGTATATCATATGCAGTTATGGATGTGTTAATCCAATTGCAATAAGCATTACAAAAAAATTTATGTATATAAAATTATCACATTTTATATCTTTAATATATTCAGTCTTTACTTGTCATTTAAATATATTAAGATAAAACTGACATTAGATATGAATAAATATTTCAGGTATAAACTGAAAACTATGTATAAAAACTGCATATATAACATACTTGAAATGAATGTTATCTAGATTAAACATTACTATGGATCCTATGGCCAGAAAAATTGCTAACTTTTCTATGTTATGTATTGATGTATGCTAATTTTATAGTTTAATGTTAAATATTATTTAAATATTTCCTAATGGTCTGAAGAAAAATTCACACATGAGCATAGTTACCATTAACTTTGACCTTCTCAGTCATTACCATAAATTCTATCACTTGAGTCTTAAGCACTCTTCACCAGCAAGCTGTTTACTTGGAACTCTGTTTTTCAGTTCTTTGAATATCATTTTTCCCTTATATTATTTGTCTATTTGGTCTTAGTTATGCTGTGAACTCCTGAAATTTCCTTAGGAATTTTTCTCAAAACTACTAGGAGTTAAAGTGAAAATATCAAGAGCCAAATTCTAGTGGATAAGAATTGAGTAGACACTCAATACTGTGATAAAACTTTTTCCTACAGCCTGTCGAAGACTTACATATTATGACCACATAGGTATTAGAAATATGTATAAACAGTTCAAGCAACCAGGAACCACATTATTTTCCCGTATAACTGATCAAAAATTGTTATTGCATAGTAATCTGATTCTATGATTACCAACGACAGATTAAAGCAATAATTCTTTCTCTGAAAATAAGCAAGTCATTATGTTAATTTTCAGCATGTTATTAAAATATAGGCACCTGTTTAAATATTTTGAGTCCATTTAACTGCTAATGAGGAAAAGCTATCAAAGTAAACCGATGCTTCCCAAATGTCTGAATGATGCAAGTATCGAAAGATAGAAAAAAACAAAAAAACAAGGAAACGACGAAAAGAGACATGGAAAAAAAATGAAATGAGGTAAAGGGAGTGGAAAAGTCCAGGAAAGGAAGAACAAAATGAACCAAAGAAAATAAGAATGGAGAAAAATATTGACTTTAACAAAGTAAATTCTGGGACATTAAATTAGACTACTTACAATTTTCCATGAGTGGATTTTTTTAAAAATGGCAAATATTTCCCTAAGTATCCTTGCATAGTTTTTATATTTCATATATATTGATGTTAAGGAAATAGTGCATCTACATTTATTTTTGTCTATTTTAGAAATTCATAAAATGAAGCTGATTGTGGTGTTGGACACTTGTAATATCAGATAAACAGGAGGTTGAGCAGGAGGATCATTTGAGCCCAGTAGTTCAAAGCCAGCCTAAATTAATAAATAAATTCATAGTAATGTATTAGGGTAATGCAGAGACATATTCATGTTGTTTTTTCTTATGCATTTTAGTGCACATAACTTTCTCCCTTATTATTTTGTCATCTGAGTATGAGTAGAATGGATCTAAATTTTTAAGTTTGTAGTATAGATAATGATAATAATAATAATAACAAATAAGACATTTAAAATGTATTGAAATTACCTTGTGCAATGCACTGCCTTTAATGTTGCCAGGCATGGTGGTGCATACCTGTAATCCCAGAGGCTCTGGAGGCTGCAGGAAGAGACTTATGAGTTCAAAGCCAGCCTCAGCAACAGTGAGGGCTTAGCAACTCAGTGAGACCCTGTGTCTAAATAAAATACCCAATATTTCTAGGGATGTGGCTCAATGGTTGAGTGCCCATGATATCAATTCCCCGTACTTCCCCAGAAACAAATAAATAAAATGTTTTGAAATCACCTTGTGCAATGCACTGTCTTTAATATTGCATATGTAATGAACATCATAAAATGGCCTATTCAATAGTCATTTCAGCTTCTATCTATTGTGCCTTCCTGTATTACAGATGCTGAGAAATTAAAAATGGCATTTTCAGATGCTGTTTTAGGTAGGATTTCAGATTTGGTTTAGCCCCCATCCACCATATTTTCTCATGCATTATTTGAATTTGGAATTGTGCAAAATGAAAAGAGATGCAAAGTGAGTTATGTCAAATCTGATAAGTTATGTCAGCAGCAGTATGGTCCTACGTTTAATAACTACTAGATTTGGAGAATGTCTTAATAATAGCCGCAGTTTCCTTATTATGGCTTAAGAGTATGTTTCTGAGATAAGCAACTTTCAGATTTTGGTTTGAAAATTGTCTGTGTTGTTTATAATGCTTTAAACCCCTAATCAATGAATATAAGAAAAAGAAAGGGTTAACATATCCTCTGACAACCCAAAAAGGATTTTCAACTTCACAGCAAAATAGTGGTCTTGAAGACAAAGTTTTTTAAACAGAAAAAAAACCCCACAAAACTTCTTCAGCTCGCCAGTGGATCAAGAAGCAAACTAGATTACTTCTTGCTATAAAGAAAAAAACAAGATGTTGAAGAAGGGAAAAATCCAGTGTCCAGTACCAGTACTGTGATTGGTGGGATAAGAAAGGTGACCCAGGTAAGAGACATAGAGCTTAAAAATATGTTTGATATCTTCTTTCCCTGTTGGTCCCAGAGTACAGAGATGAGTAAGATTATGAAATCTTAAGGCTCTGCTTTGTCTCGCATTTGAGATTCTATAAGGAGATTCTCTTAAAGGCTGCCCAAGGATAGAATCTTGGGAGTGGCCATATCAAAGAGTATCTCAATGAAAAAACTTAATTAAACTAAAAGGTAGGCAAGAGTGTTGCTTTCCTGAGCACCCCTTGAGTACTGTATGTAGGAGTGATAGCACATGTTTCTTTGTGCCATAAAGTTGGACTGGGTATGGAAGCCAAGCTGAGAGTTGAACTGACTTCTGTGGGGCTACTATATCAAAGCATGAGGTAAGACTACAACAGAAGCTCTGTGTTGGACTGTCTGAGCCATGATCCAGATGAGAAAGGCATTGCAAATGTTCCGTGGAACTTCATATCAAATAAGATCCAAAGTGAAAACAATCACCTAGAAAATGAATGCACTACCCGAACTAAGCAATGGCAGATCAAATGTTAGTCTAGGAACATGATCATGTCATGATAAGTTCAGATCTCAGTCACTAGTCCAGAGATAAGCTCAGACAGGTTACTCCTAATAAACATGTGATGATCAAGAGGACACAGGATGGGATTAAGCCTATTTCTCTCCAGCTTCCAGAAAGTCATGAAGTCTTGTCTGTACCTGGATACCCTTCCACACACACCCAAATACCACTGGAGAGGAACAAAAGGAGCAAACATAAAATGAAATTGTAAATGTCTTCATATAAAGAGAATGAGCAGTTTCCAAAAATGATTATCAAAATATATCATCAATTTAAGGTAAAATGTCTATTTTCACTATTGTCACTTTTTCTTACTATCTAATGGGATGTGCTGCATGATTAAAAACATGATCATTTATATGAGAAGTGAAGAAACTATGTTTTCTTCAGGTATTAGATTACAGCATAGGTTTGAAACTATGTAATATTTAAGATAACACAAAATTAACTGATGTGTGACTGAATAAGACTAACTTGGTGGCTATAGTGACCACAAATAGAAAACAAAAATTATAACAGTGAGAATTCTGAATTTCAGGATCTTTTTTTTTTTTAAAGAGAGAGTGAGAGAGAGGGGAGAGAGAGAGAGAGAGAGAGAGAGAGAGAGAGAGAGAGAGAGAGAGAGAGATTTTTTAATATTTATTTTTTAGTTCTCGGCAGACACAACATCTTTGTTGGTATGTGGTGCTGAGGATCGAACCCGGGCTGCACGCATGCCAGGCGAGCGCGCTACCGCTTGAGCCACACCTCCAGCCCTCAGGATCTTTTTTTAAACAACAAAATAGTTATAGACACAGTTATACTCTCATAGATTTATGTTTTTCCAATTTAAAAAAACTAGAGAAAGAAGCAACAATATACTGAAATTATCAATGTCTTCTCTTCTTCTGAAACTATATTAAAATTTTAGCAGATAATACCATCAACTTAGTAGAGTTGAGTTCCATGAATATTATTAACACTTTTGTGAAATCAAGTAACCCCTACCACAATCACAATTTGGAACAATTTCATCACTCTTAAAAAAGTGTTCCTCATTTTAAACTTTTATAATCACCTTGCCCACACAAACGCTTCCCATGTCAGCCACAGAATCTTTAATTTTGTGTTGAAGAGAATGCATTATAAATGGAATCACACAGCTCTGTTTGAAACTGGATTCATTCAATCAACACAATACATTAAAGATAAATCCACACTGGTAGATATATCAAAAGTTAACTCTTAATTACTGAATTGTACTATATTCTAAAAACACAGCTGCTGTAAACATTCATGGACAGGTTTTTGTCTGAATATAACTTTTATTTCTAAATACATAGGAATAGTAATCCTCATTCATATTCTGAGTGTATATATAATTTTATGAAAAACTTTCAAGCTATTTTCTAGTGTGGCTGTGACCTCAAGAATCAGTCTCTTACAAACTCAGTTATGATTTTTTTCATATGGCTTATTCTGAGCCAGGATATCTCCAAATTTAAAAAGGTACCAGAAACTTCCAGGTAAAATGTCAACATTGTGATACCAAGAGTACTTTTTTTTTTTTTTTGTTCACGGTAATTATGACAAAAGTTAAATCCCAGCTTTAATGTGTCCCTTCTAGTAAAAATCATTCTTATGACAATTATTCAAGTTTGGATCATGTGATTGCAGTTAAGTAAAGATCTAAAATTAACGTATATGATATTTCTTGGGAATGTGGGCTTTATCAAGATGTCTAGCCTACCATATTATACTTTCCCACAATACTGTTGGATGCTTCTCTTGCTTTCTTGCCACATTTTCATCATTATCTCTTTCTCCACACTCCGTCTCCCCACATTAGATAATTTATATGATATATATATATATATATATATTTAGAACTATGGATTGAATTTAGGAGTACTTTAATACCAACGTATATCCCCAGCCCTTTTCATTTTTTTTAAATTTTGAGATAGGGTCTCACTAAGATGCTGAGGCTGACCTCAAACTTGCAATCCTCCTGCCTCAGCCTCCCAAGTTGCTAGGATTATGGTATGTGCCAACACACGTGACTGATCTATACCATCTTTTAGCTGTATACTCTCCTGTTAGATTACCCCATTCTTTTGATTAAACTTTCATGCTGTTGCCATTGACTCAATTAATGTTATATGTCTAAATCATGCTACTGAGTTCCAACATGGGCCATTTGCATTATTGTCATGGAATTTTTAAGAGTTCCCTGTTTCTCTGTTCATCTGTATCCCAATCCATCATCCTGTGAAATTCCTCCACCACTGAGTCCATCATTTTTTTTGCATATTTATAAACCTCTATAAGATCTGGTAAAAATCTTTGTATAGCAATAAAGCCTGGCACTTGAGAATGTGCTTAATGTGTATTTATGATATTTTAAAATTTGGTTGAAGTTGATCACATTGTTTATAGAGTTAGCAGCCCACAACCCCTCAAATACTATACTGATTTACTGGGAAAGCTGGCCCAAATTTCAAATCAATAATTTCAGTTAAGAAAGTAGATGACAAATCTAGGTGTTTAGGTGGGGCAATTTATAAATTGACTGGAAAAGGAGATCTATACATAGATAAAGATATAAATATCCTTGGGACGTTATACATAAAACTGCCTAAAACAGAACAACGAAACACGTTGGAAAAGACAGGAATTGTAAATGGCATCTGATATGTAAGAGTGGGGTTTGTAAGTATGGCAAAAGAAATCAAATGAAGAAAAACTAATAGAGAAAAATAAGAAAACATTTAACTGAGAATAAGGGCTCCTTTAGGTACAAGTTTAGGTTTCATAATTGATAAAATTCTGAAACAGAAAAGTGATGAGAAAAAAATGTAGCATTTGAAGCATTCTCTTCTAATTTTTTAAAAAAGAAAGTGAAAGAATCATCTACAATTCTTTAAAATCATCAAGTTTTACTATATGGTCTTTTTTTTTTTTTGTAAAACATCACCTTTTTCATTTACTGTGGGCTACAATTTAACCCTCCCTCTGTCTAAATGTCTAAACGTAACGTATCCCTCAAGCTAATCAGAACCTTAGATTACACTTTTCTTTCTTGCTGGAAATGCATCTGCTTCTTAGTATGAGGCTTACTTGTTTTAAACTGGCAATTTTAGCATTAGGCAATTTCTAGTAGGAAAAGTAATATTTTGTATGGATTAGTTACCCTCTTAAATTAACCTGCCAATATTTTATATACTTTTTTGTCATCAAACCTTCCAAAGAATGGGCATGTTCTTTTTATGAATTGAGATGCAGTATTTACAATGAAATGGAGAGCGATAAATACATAAATCTAGCTAAAAACTGTTGAGCTGAAGTTATATGAGAAATATTCTGAATGTGTATTTGAAATAGGGCGACTATAGAGGTTTTTTAGATATTAAAAATTGATTCTATTTCAGATTCATCTTGAAAGGGAATCTCTTATAAAAAGAAAGCTTTCACCAGGCACTAACCACCTCTTTGCATCCCCACCCCTCCTCTACACCTCCTGCTTTTTTGTGCATATGCATGTTTTAGTTAAATCACTGACAAGGAAACTACCAGCCTTATGTTTCCACTAATGTTAGGAACAGCACATAGAATTTGTAATGTTAAGCATAACAGCTGATCATACTATAGAGGAGTAGAAAAGGACAAAAAAATGATGCCATTAGGCATGCAAATGTGTGCCACATCTGTACTAAATTGTCATTTGCATGAATACGGCTAAGGCAAGCGGGATTACTGTCATTAGAGCAATGCTGTTTGTGCTGCTATATTGTACTTAAGGTTGTGTGGGTGTTTCCATTTATAATGCCCCCCTTCTTTTTTAGGGGTTTATAATTTGGTTGTAATAATCTGCTTTTGGATGAAACATTACTACAGGTTCACAGAAGGGGAGCAATGTTTAATTACAAAATTGGATTCAAATTGGCACAGCTATATTTCAGCTGGGGAAAGCATTTAAGAATGCTAACAAAAAATGATATTCCATTCTCAAATGCAATTCTTTTGGATTGAATGTACAGGATGTGATTAGTTTAAGATAGGAAACTGGCATTATTATTATAACATTTTATTTGTGTTGATTTTGCATTATCTCCCACAAAGAGATTAATACTACAAAATTATCAATTTTAGACAAACTTTTTTAAAAAGTTACTTAAAGTAAATGATTCCTTAATGGTTCTATTAAATGGGCTCTTGACAAACTACATGCTGTATATTGATGGTCTCTTCAGATTTTAGCAAGACACAAGGTAATGTATACATACCAAAGAAAAACTTTAAAATCAGTTTTGCCAATTTATGAATGGAAGTCAAATTACCCTCTTACTCAAGCAAGCAGCTTAAGAGCATTAATAGGATGTTTTTAAATTCAATGATTGTAATTGTGAGTCCCATTTGTGAATTAGGATAACATTAGGTGCAGTGACTTTACATGTACATTGTTCCCTGAATGATGCCAGCTGTGCACAGGTCTTGAAAACTGTCAGTGACTTTATATGATAACATGGACACATGTGTGTTCCAATTCATGCAGACTTGTAGATGTTTCCATTAGGATCCTGTCAGGAAACAGTCAACACCATCAGACAGGAAAATTTAAGAGAGTTTGCTATTTATTGATCATGTCAAGAGTGGGTTGGACGGAGATTGCAAGAAAGAGTGCATCTTCTTAGGACTGGTAAAGGAGGAGCTCACACACCTCAACTAGACCTGAAGGGCATGAGGAAGAAACAGTTACTGCAAAGAGGCAAGAGAACCTGAGAGAGGCCTTCCTGACAGGAGCTGTGACCTTTGGACCTTTGATTAAAAGGAAAGACCTTTCCAATGAGAAGATGAGAGAAGAAGGGAGCATACTCTTACAGCTCCATATTCTCACTCCACTAGACCTTCCTGTAGTATCCATAGCTGGACATTGGAGGAACAAAAAGAAGGCATCCAGCATACTAAGACACTAAAAGTTCTGAAGTTAACTGGTTACAGATCCTAACATGTAGTTGTTTTTACTCTTATACATGTTTATATAATTTACTGCTTTATTGAAACTTTGACTAATTCATCAGTTCCTCAATTCACACATAATTTATATAGAGTCTATTATGTAGCACACAGATCTTCCTGTAAGATAAAATTGGATATGACATGGCCTCTGCTAAAGAGGGGAGGAAAATATGGTGGAGAGATACCCATAAATAAATATCAAATTCTGGCATAAGACCTCTTTCAGTTCTACAAACTGCCTTAAACAAAGGAGCAGTAGCAGGGAATGACTGTAATCCCAGCTATTTAGTAGGCTGAGGCAAGAGTATTGCAATTTTGACGCCAGCCTGGAAAGCTTATTGAGATCTTGTCTCAAAGTTCAAAAAAAAAAAAAAATACTGTGGCTATAGATCAGTGGTAGAGCAGTTTGCCTAGCATGTTCCAGCCTTGAACCCATCTGTAGCACCACACACACACACACACACGAAGGTGAATGAGCGGTGATTTATTTGTAATATTTATAATATTCATATAATATTATATTTCATACAATATTATAATATTTATAATACTTAGAATAAAGAAAGATATATATAGTACATGCTAATTAATGTGGGCCTTAAATGGTAGCAGATTTACATCAAGTGTGAGCGTTACCATCTAAGGGAAATTATCTCCATGGTACAAGAGTCCTAAAGTACACACAGAAATTCAAGGAATGTTTTACATGGGAGTGGTGATAGTTAGAAAAGCATGAACTGTCATCTTCTAGGGGGAATACTAAATATCAGTATATGAAATTTGTTTTTACTGAAATGTGAACATGGTCTCTGAAAGTTTCCATATAAGGAACCAACATAGTTATGGAAGCCTATTTAAAAAGATGGGCCTGACTTCCTCAGTTACTGTAGACAAGTTTGGTGAGACATGGGTTGGTGGCCAGTGGAGGCAATCACTTGGGAAACAGTGTTAGCACACTGATATTCACTATGATGACAAACATGGAGACAATGACATGGAAAAGAGAGGCACTAAAATGAGAGGCTTTACAATGGGATCTCTGACTTCTAAGTATTTCAACACTCTATTTAAATTTGAAATAGCTATCTCACGTGAACATAGAAGAGAAAGGGACTATTTAGATGATCAGGTGTATCACGGTCTCATATGACGTTCTCCTGAATACAAGTTTCATCCCAATACGCTTTTTCAACACCAAGGGAGGCTGATCGCTCTCTCACTTTCTCTTCTGCCTCCCTGCCGTTCCAACAAGTATCATTATCTCTAATCCCAGCCTTGCTCATCCTGCTGAGTATCCAATAGCTATTAAAGATAGCTTTTTGCAGTATTAACTGAAGCCCTCAGTCCAGTGGCAGCATGTGGATATTTTGGCATATTTTAAACCACATTTTTTGAATGGCTGGTTGGAATTTATTTAAGATATTTTGGGTATAAAAAAGTTATTCATCTTATAGGCTTCAAACACATAATAGAAACCTGTAAAACTTTCTTACTTGAAGAGTCATATTAATTTGAGATATCTGTTTATTATGTACAGTGGCATTGTGTAAATGTAATTTATTGTCATAATCATAATAACAAAGGCATTAATAGTACAACATAGTAAAATTTTATCAGTTAAGTAAAACCAAGACATTACTGAAATTTATATTGTAATGTATGATTACTTTTAAAAGGTTCATTTCATGAAATTTCTTAGTATATGCTCTAAAACTAAATTCATTTTCCCTTTTGGCCTTTTTCAATTACACAGGGATGCTACTTATCATGATATGCAAACAGGATTCCTAGACAAAAAAATTAAAACTTATCCTGTATCTTAAACTGTATTTTATTCTACTTGAATTCTGACTTTGAAAGAACAGGGAAAATGGCTCTATGAGCAAGTAAGTCACAGGCTCTTTGGTTCTCCGTTGTTGACTCTGATCAGTTTAGGAGTTGGACTTATTGATATTTTATCTCTTTTTCAGATGGTACATATTGTTCCTTAATTCAATTTTGAATGCGCATACGTCAAACATGTAAGGGGCTTACCAAAATAAAATGCTAAAAATGTAAATGTGTTAAGGGTTTATAAGTCAAGTTTGGGGAGTTATTGTGTTTCATAATGACAATACATGAAGAACGAGTTCTTGTCTTAATGGCTTCAAAAAATGAATCAAAAGATTAAGCATACACATACTAACATATGCACACACACATGCTCACACGCACATAACAGATCAGTCAGAAAGCATATTTTCAAACATCTGGATCTTTTACATCATAGAGACCAAAAATACCCAGATGTTTTCACTAAGTTTTAGTGTGGGACATATTTTCAATACATCTCTTGAGAATCTCTGTATTATTAACACAAAAGAGGAGAACATGGTTGCATGGTTGGTGTGTGTATATGTGTGCATGTGTGTGTGTGTATGAGAGAGAGAGAGAAGAAAAAGGAGGATGTATAAGATGAGGGAAGGAAGGAAGTAAAGAAAATTAACCATTTTCCCACTCCTGAGAATATAGTGCCATATACTCTACAACCAACTTGCTGAAAAAATTGAAATAAATTTTCTATTTCTTCAGGTTATTGTTAACTTCAGTCTCAGACTCAAAGGAATAATTTAACTTTGTCTTATACTAACAAAAAATATTTATTTCAAACCTATTTCTGTCTGTAATTTAGTGTGTGTGTGTGTATGTGTTCGTGGTATCTTGTATTTTACCCTAAATTTTATTCTATTTGAGTTCTTACTTGTGAATATTTGTAAATACACACTGTCCTTTTATTACTCAGTGCTTGTGTTTGAAACAGGTAGAATCCTTTCAGTGAGCTCTGGACTGCTTGGGTGACCAAAGAAGTCTGCTTTCCTTACTTGTCAGTTCAAGTTACTGTAAAAAGAACAGCTCTTAAAAATGTATGACTTCATGTGGTAAAATGTGTCAAAAATGGTTTAAAATAATACAATTGTAAGAACCATAGGGGGGTGGGAGGGAACAGCAAGAAGAATTACTGGTATTTTCTTTTTCTATATCCCACATTTATAACCAGTGCTATAAAGGCACACCAGGAACACATGTGAGATGCAGTCATTTTCCTCAAATAAGTTTTGTCAAAATCACTGCATTTACTACTGTTACACTTATTAATTATCTCGATATGTATTGCTAGAGTACCTATCTCTAAATGCCCACATGCTTGAACGTGGAGACAATTCTTGCTCTAATCATAAGATGAGAAAAGAAGCTGTCGAGCATGACTTCAGCGTGCTGTGGTACAACACTTCAGGAATAATCACAGCAGAAGTCACATTGAAGGGGAGTAGGGGGTGGATCTCACTTGTAAGTGTTAAATCAGTCTGACTCCTTTACCTTAAATGATAAAGAGGCATAGGACAATGCCATATAACAAAAGCCTTTCTTAGTCATGCTGATGTTTATTTTTTTCAAAGTTGTGTCAGCACACATTTTATTGGAAAGCTTTGAGTTACATATGATTTTAAGTCCAATTGCTATAACATAGAAATATTTTTAGCTTCCTAATTTTTGTTTGAGTTGTTAGATATATTATGTACCTCATCATGAGGAAAATAGCCTTAATTTGTATTGCAAGAAATCCACTCATTGGAGTATTAACTTTTTTTCCTCTCTAAGAAAATATCGATTTAATTTTGTAGTTTCAAAGTCACATTTCAAATTCCAAACTGTATTCATAGAGGATATCAAATTCAACAGAATTATGTGAATCAATTTATATAAGCATGAGTATATTTACCCATGCAGACTATGAAAATTGTCATACGGTAGCATGATCTATATATCCTCAAAGAATTCTATAAGCAATGTGGGTTTTGTTCACAAACTGGTGCACTGCAATTTTGCAGGTGTAAATCTGAAGCCACTTTCAAAACAAAGTATGTCATTCCATTCTAGAAAAAAAAGATTCTTATGTTAGTCTAAGAATTTCAAAGTACAAATTTTGTTTCATTCTGAAAGTTCATGAAGATTTAATTTAAATAGATGTCATCATTTTCTCAGCCTAAAATCAATGAAGGAATTGCATACATTCGAAGATATTTTCTTTGTAAATTCAGATACCTATAATATCCGTTGCAGATAAGTAAACAGTTGGCAAGGAACTCCCTCTTGTGGTCAAACATTCTTAATTAGAAAAAGAAATTTGTACTCAACTGATGGTCTGGATTATTAAAACATGGGTCACTTGTAACCATTAAGATTAACAATACTGATATAAGTGGTTTTACTGAAGCAATTCATTGAAAATTAGAGCTGAATTCTGGAACATATGATCTTAATTTTCCTTAAAACAGAGCTTTGCAGTGCTGTTCAGGATAAATCCACTTTGAATTCCAAGTTCTGAGGTTTCTTATTCCTTTTAAAATATGGCATTCCTTTAAAATTGTACACACACACACGGAAAACACATAAAGTGAAAGACTCATGAATTAAGTAGTGTAAGAAGTTCACCTCCTTTTTGTTTTGATCTCACTACTTTGTTTTATAATAGTTTCTAAAACTGTGGGACTGCTGAATACTTCTATAAGTAGGATCAACAGTTTCCATATGCCATTAACCAATGCTTTCCCTGAGTACATGTGGCAACTGAGTCTGCTGCCAGAGACAATAAATGCCTAACCTCCAATAAGAAATGCCCCAAATGGTTATCTGAATGAGGCAAATTACCAGACACATAATGAAGCTGACAAATTATAATTTTTTTCCTGATCATTTGACTTAAACAGTGCCTCCAATCACTTCATGAGATTGGTAATAGGCATTATCTGTCATAGTATTGAGTGTGCAATTCATTTCTATGAAAGAAAATTAAAACCTCATGCCAAGAAACACAGGGTTTAACTGATGTTGCAACCACACATCAAAGGTTGTGAAAAGGCCCTGTTCTCAGATCAGGTCACTATGGCAAGTTCAAGAGTGACAATACAATTGGAACCAACTTTATTTATGGATCACTTTCAATACCAGCAAAAGAAGCCTGGACAATTGATTTTATTTAAGGAAAAGAGAGATGCTAATCATACAAATTCTACAGTTTGTACAAAAAATATCTACACGTGCACAGAGCTGTTTCAAACTACCATTTGTCTGCCTAAAGATAAAAACTCCATCATCAACAAAAAGATACCCCTGTGCTTTCTTTTAAAAAATGTATGGAAGAACACACATGACAGGACAAAGTTGTTTGCATTTAAATTTTTATTCAAATTTGATACTAATCTCATTGTTAAATTCTATTGGCTATCCTGTATTTTTGTCTATTAATTGTTTTCCTTATTTTTAAAGATATAAAATTGCATATGTTCACTATAGAAAAATTAGAAGTGTACATATTTTTAAAAATATAATAAATATTTATATATCCCCCAAACATTACTGACTTTGTAATGGTGTCATTATTTCAAAAACATTGTTTTCTATGTATACCAATAGAGCTTGTTGTTAATAATGTCATTTTTAACAGTGCTATACTCCATCATAGGGATGAACCATATTACATTAACTCACACCACTATTGTTGGATTTATTTTAAAACTTTTCCAGCCTTATCAATATTAAAGGGATATTCACAAAGTTGTTGATTTTCACACATATCTAATTACTTGATAATACAATCTATTCTAACATTAGCAAATTTTAACATATAAAATGCAACAACTCTTTGATTAGTGAATTTTACTTTTATCTTAAAATTATGTATATTTTATAATGTTATATAAATATAGTTCATAAATTCATTTCCTAATAAATCAAGCATGTAATACAGAGGACCAGCAAAAGAAGATAATTTTTATGATATTCCTCCAAAAATAAAAATAATTTCTTATCACAAGAGAGAAATTAAACTCTGGGCTAAAACTGAGGTTCTTTTTAAAGAAAATAATATTAATAAACAATGCATTTATAATCTAGAATATCATCATTATCTGTTATTTTTACTTTATAATTTCACTACCCTCCATAATATCAAGTCCATGAAATACTTTAAGAATTAAAAGAATGTCTTTATAAGTTTTGATAGAAATAATGTAATAACATAGAAATATTTTAATAATATAGAAATAATTTAATAATTTAGCTGCGTTTAAAGGTAATTATTGGTTTGCAATAGATTTTCCTGCAATGTGTTTTCTAGAAAGGTAATTTATTTCACAAAATGTAACAAGTACCTATATATACAAAATGTATCTTTTTATATGCCATTATATTTATCATTTTATTTCATTTATTTAATTCAAGCTTCTACTGATTCCATTAATTATCACATTTATAATTACTTTTCATATTGAATAAGAAATATCTGTACTAATTAGAATTATGTCATTGATTATAAGACAAATTTTGTTTTGAAGAAGCAAAGAGTATAAAATCAGTCTTACAATCAATGCAGTATGTAACTGGTCATTGCATAATAAAAGTAAATAATTACATACAATTATAATTCTATGTATTAATAAGATATGTAGATACATGTAAAGATAAAATAACTCTAATCATGGCTTTAGTAACTCTAAAATAATTTATTTTATTTAATCTAACTTATGTTAGTCTAATTTAACAAGATAACTTTTCAAACTTCACCCTTTTTCTGGAGTGTATGATATGAATGTAAGTTTTAATCACCTGCCGATTAGGCAATCGTATATAAATAAACAAATTGTCTGAAGGTAAGAAACAAAACATTTATCTACTCTAAACTTAGATCCTTTAAATATTTTGGAAGCCCGAGGAAGAGCTCTTTCAAATACTGGATGAATGTAAATGACTTTAAATATGACTAATATATTTCAAGTCATGAAAACAAAAGAAAATGTAATTATACCCCTTTACCTTTGTATGCATATAAATATATATGATTTTATGTAAAATTATTTTAGAGAATTTCAAAATGGCTATTGATAAAATAGTGACTCAAGTGGTTTTACACATCATTAATTTTTTTTTTCACACTGGAAATTGAATTCATGGGTCCTTTATTACTGAGTCATATCCTCTATCCTTTTTATTTGGTTTTGTTTTATTTTTAATTTTAATATAGTGTTTTGCTAAATTGCTGAGGCTGTAATCCTCCTGCCTCAGCCTCCCAAGTCACTGGGATTATGAGTATGCACAACTGCCCCCAGCTAGAACTATAAAATTAATAAAACCTGCTGAATCTAAGATGACTGGTCTATGCTCTCTCGTGTGTGCCTGTGGTAGACATTTCTTCTGTGTTTGATTAACTCAAAAATGTCATCAATCATTAGAAACACTATTATATTTTTTATATTTTATTTAAAAGGAAAAATCTACCACTTGATTGTGCCATGCTATTGACTGCAAGGCATACCCCGGTTCCAGATGAGGAAAAGTGACAACCCTAGAGTAAGTGAGATGCTGTAATCAGTCATGATATTTTTTTAATGAGTCTGAACACAACTTTAAGAATGTGTTGGAATGCAAGATTCTTCTACAGACATACAACAGGAGAGGGAAAATTGTGATATTGAAATCCTAGAGAATTTCCTGAGATAGCAAAGGGAAATCTGAAATCCTGGTCAGGGAAGATGTGAAAGGCCTCCTCCATGATCAACCTAGAACACTTGGTACCCGTTGATAATGTATTTTTAATAAGTTCACTTACTGAAGGAATTTTCCATAAACACACCTCTCTGTCCATCAACAATAAACTAGAATTTACATGGGACAAAGGAAAGAAAAGGGAAATTATATTAACAAGTTTTATGTTTAGAGACCATACAGAAGTGTTTAGTGAGTATTAGTTTTTTTTATTTGGCACTCCTGTGGTCCTGAATGTTTTAACTGTCTCATTTTTACAGATAAAGAACCTCAGGCTTAAGTTATTGAATAATTTATTTGAATTCACACCACTATCAACAGTACAATTATTGGAATTAATATCTAACTCTGACTCTAAATCTTCTGTGATCTCCAGTATCTCAAATACCATTCTGGATTTAAAAAAAAAATATATATATATATATATAGTTGTAGATGGACAGAATATCTTTTTGTATTTATTTATTTTTATGTGGTGCTGAGGATCAAACCCAGTGCCTCACACATGCTAGGCAAGTGCTCTACCACTGAACTACAGTCCCAGCCCCACTCTGGATTTTACTGTAGGCAATTTTGTTTTACCAATATATTCAGAAAAATGAAGGAATTTCTGTATATAATCAGAAGTGGAACTTGTTGACATGGTCCAGGTATTAAATTTGCAATTTGTTTCATCTACTATAGTCTGATTATTTGTCTCCTGTTTGGCTGCTTCCATACAGAAATACTGATGACATCTGATAATCCTCTAACTCCCAGGAATATTCCAACTCAGTCTCCTACACCTTTTGCTGTGGTTACTCTGTGGGATTATGTTTCATTTCAAGATTCTGGGACTGCACTTTAATCAATTTCCTCTGCCATTTCCTTTGGTTTGATTCAACTACTATGTACAAATATGAAGGGGGAAATCTTCTTGTGTTCTTGGCTTAGTCTATAATATTCTTTCCATAAAGGCATGTATTTTATTTATTGTTGTGTCACTAAACATTAAATACAGAATATGGTTTGGCCCAATGACTAAAGTATGTTATTTTAAAATTACTGAAATACTTCATATAATGTCATTGTGTGTCAAAATGGAGATGAGTCAGGACAAGGGGAACTGGAATAAGGTCAGTTTGCCCCAATATTTTTGGCAGAAACTAGCTGCACTTTTAGCAAACCAACTTCCTCACTCTAAGAAGGCACTTTGTTCTTTGTGGAACATTCGACTTCATTTTAAGGCTTTTCTCTGTGAAGAAGTTGTTCCCTCTGGTGTCTGAAACTACCGCATAAGCCTATTGTGATTTTTTTGGTGGAAACCATGACTCTCTTGGGTGTATTACTCTGGTTTAAAGTGGCCCCTCAATTGTGAATGATCAAATTGCTACATGGACCATTTATACAGAGGAATTTCTTTTTGAAGCAAGAGTGAAATCAAGTGTTTTTGTGCCACACCAGGGACCCAACATGCTTCGATAGATAAGCCACTGGCCTGAGGATGTAAAATTCTTCATACTTTCATTTTGCGCATATGTTTTGCTATCTATTTAGAGCCATGTAGTTAAATCTTATTAATTTGAATTCAGAGACATTTAAAAACACCAAAGGAAAGAATTTAAAAAATTAGATATTTCATGTTAACTGAAATTGAGCAAGTGCTTATACCACTTCTTTGATTAAAAAAATCAGTGGAAAATATTGTGTTTTTCAAGGAGGCTGGGTGTCACAAGAGCAGAAAAATAAATAAAACTTTCTTTATTTATTTTAACCCTAGCTTCAATCTGGGATTCCAGGCTGTCTATGAATGCTGAAAGTAGCAGCTAAGGTCTCCAAATTCTTGTTAAGATTTTTTAAATGTTTAATGAAAATTCATCATAATGCTACACAGTGAAAAAGAAATGTTAACATCCTTGATTTTGACTGAAATTATATAATATAAATTCAGTATAATGACAGTTTTTATAACACTTAAAATTTTTTTGGTGGTTATATAGTATATACTTTTAGAATAGAAAAAATAGTTTATCAATGTAGGTTGATAGATATTTTTAACAAAAGACCTATTAAAGACAAATAATGGAAAAGATAAGTCACAATAAAATGTTGGCAATTAAAAAATTGTCAATTCACCTTATGATGGTAAGCTATTAAATAAGAAAACAATTTTAATATTAATGAATTCTTTTGCAAAAAAAAGCAAGTATCACTAAGTTCATGATTTAAAGACTTCAGGTATGAAAGATTTTAAAATGTTTTCATTTTGTTATCTTTTTAACTAAAATATATGCATTTTCCTCCTAATGAATATTTTGCACTGAATGGGTATAATATTAATTGGGAATTGATCAAGTGTGGCTCATGTACTATTAGAAGTGAGGAGATAGAATAAAGTCTCTGTTACCTTTCTGTTTATAGTAAAGAGGTGGAAAGCAGCTGTATGGTAACATGAAAAATCAAGGAGCAATGGTTAAGTCATTCTCATCTAGGACCATAATGACAAAGTGACTCTTCTCATCAATGGGAGTGAATTACAATTCTTCCTATGATTACAGCCTGAAGGAATTCAGTGTACCCAAAAGAAAGGACACAAAGAAAAAAGCCAGCAAACCCAACAAGTCCTATGATATGAAGAAACAGCTCATTGTCTTATTTTGGTGGGATAACAACTGTAAAAATGACTGGGTGAAGGTTAGTTTTGAATTCCATCTAAATCAATTAGATTCACATATATATGACCTAATTTTTTATTTATTTAAGTTCTAATTAGTTATGCATGATAGTAGAATGCATTTTGACACATCATGCATGCATAAATGGAGTATAATTTCTCATTCTTCTGGTTGTACATGATGTAGAATCACAACAGTCATGTAATCATGTATTCACATAGGGTATTAATATCCAATTCATTCTACTATCCTTCCTACCCCCATCTTCCCTTTTCTCCTACCACTCAGCTCTGTCTAATCCAAAGTACCTCAATTCTTCCCTAGCCTAATCACCCCAATATTGTGAATTAGCATTCACATAACAGAGAAAACCTTTGGCTTTTGATTCTTTGGAATTGGCTTATTTTGTTTAGAATAATATTCTCTAGTTTCATCCATTTGCCAGCAAGTACCATAATTTTATTATTCTTTAAGGTTTGAGTAATACTCCATTGTGTATATACATATCATAATTTCTTTGTCCATTCATCCGTTGAAGGGCACCTAGGTTGGTTCCCTATTGTTCATTGAGCTGCTATAAACATTGATGTGGCTGTGTCACTCTAGGGTGCTGCTATTAAGTCCTTGGTGTATAAACTGAGGAATGGGATAACTGAGTCAAATGGTGGTTCCATTCCAAGTTTTCTGAGGAATCTCCATACTGATTTCCATAGTGGTTGCACCAATTTGCATTCCCACCAGCAATGAATGAATGAAACTTTTTCTTCACATCCTCATTAACATTTCTGCTTGTATTCTTGATAATAGCCATTCTGACTGGAGTGAGATGAAATCTCAGTGTAGTTTTTAATTTGCATTTTTCTAATTACTAGAGATGTTGAACATTTTATCATGTTTGTTGATTGATTGTGTATCCTCGTCTGAGAAGTGTCTGTTCAGTTCCTTAGCCCATTTATTGATTGGGTTTTGTTTTTTAAGTCTTTTTTTTTTAGTTATTTATATATCCTGGAGATTAATGCTCTATCTGAGGTTTTTAAATATTTTCTTCCATTCTGTAGGCTCTCTTTTCACATTATTGACTATTTCCTTTGCTGAGAAGAAACTTTTTAATTCAAATCCATCCCATTTATTGATTCCTTTTTTTAAAAATTTTGTTTATTTTTCATTAGTTATTCAAGACAATACAATGATCTTGACATATCATACATTTGATTCAAATAGAGTATGAGTTGTCATTTTTCCATGTGTACAGATTGCAGGATCACATTGGTTATACATCCAAGCGTATGCATACAGCAATCCTAGTGTCAGTTGTATTCTGCTGCCCTCCCTCTCCCCCGCTCCCGTCCCCTCCCCTCCCATCCCTATAGTCTACCCATACTACTGTGACACTTATCTCTCTCTCTCTTTTTTCCCCTTCCCTTCCCCCTCACACCATCGTATATGTATTTTGTGAACCCATGAGAGTCTCCTTCCGTCTTCCGTGCATTTCCCCTTCTCCCTTCTTTTCCCTCCCTCCTCTTTTCCTTATTTCATGGTAATCTTCTTCTCATGCTCTTCCTTCCTACTTTGTTTTGAGTCACGTCCCTTATATCAGCAAAGACATTCGGTATTTGTTTTTTAGGGATTGGCTAACTTCGCTTAGCATAATTTGCTCTAGTGCCATCCATTTCCCTGCAAATGCCATGATTTTGTTGTTTTTTACTGCTGAGTAATATTCCATTGTGTATAAATGCCATAATCTCTTAATCCATTCAGCTGTTAAAGGGCATCTGGGTTGGTTCCACAGTCTAGCTATTGTGAATTGTGCTGCTATAAACATTGATGTAGCTGTGTCCCTGTAGTATGCTATTTTTAGGTCTTTTGGGTATAGTTCGAGAAGGGGAATAGCTGGGTCAAATGGTGGTTCCATTCCTAGCTTTCCAAGTAATCTCCATACTGCTCTCCAAATTGGCTGCACCAGTTTGCAGTCCCACCAGCAATGTATGAGTGTACCCTTTTCCCCACATCCTTGCCAGCACTTGTTATTGTTTGACTTCATAATGGCTGCCTTTCTTACTGGAGTGAGATGGTATCTTAGAGTGGTTTTAATTTGCATTTCTCTGATAGCTAGAGATGGTGAGCATTTTTTTGTGTGTGTACTTGTTGATTGATTGTATATCTTCCTTTGTGAAGTGTCTGTTTAGATCTCTGGCCCATTTGTTGTTTGGGTTACTTGTTTTTTTGTTTAACATTTTGAGTTCTTTGTATACTCGGGAGATTAGTGCTCTATCTGAAGTGTGAGGGGTAAAAATTTGTTCCCAGGATGTAGGCTCCCTATTTATCTCACTTATTATTTCTCTTGCTGAGAAAAAGCTTTTTAGTTTGAATATGTCCCATTTGTTGATTCTTGATTTTAACTCTTGTGCTATGGGTATCCTATTAAGCAATTTGGAGCCCGCTCCCATGAGATGGAGATTAGGGCCAACTTTTTCTTCTATTAGATGCAGAGTCTCTGGTTTGATTCCTAGTTCTTTTATACATTTTGAGTTAACTTTTGTACATGGTGAGAGAAAGGGATTCAATTTCATTTTGTTGCATATGGATTTTCAATTTTCCCAGCACCATTTGTTGAAGATGCTATCCTTTCTTCATTGTATGCTTTTAGCACCTTTGTCTAATATAAGGTAGTTGTAATTTTGTGGATTGGTATCTGTGTCCTCTATTCTGTACCATTGGTCTAACCACCTGTTTTGGTACCAGTACCATGCTGTTATTGTTACTATTGCTCTATAGTATAGTTTGAAATCTGGTATGGCTATACCACCTGTTTCCCTCTTCCTGCTTAGGGTCTCTTTTTTCTCCAGATGAATTTCATGATTGCTTTTTCTATTTCTGTGAGGAATGCCATTGGGATTTTGATTGGCATTGCATTAAACCTATAGAGCACTTTTGGTAGTATGGCCATTTTAATGATATTAATTCTGCCTCTCCATGAACAAGGTATATCTTTCCATTTTCTAAGGTCTTCTTTTATTTCCCTCTTTAGTGTTCTGTAGTTTTCATTGTAAAGGACTTTTACCTCTTTTGTTAGGTTGATTCCCAAATATGAAAAAAATTGACAAAACTAAAAGTTGGTTCTTCAAAAATGTAAATAAGATCAACAGACCCTTAGCTATGCTAACGAAGAGAAGAAGAGAGAGAACTCAAATTATTAGCATACAGGATGAAAAAGGTAATATCACAACAGGCACTACAGAAATTCAGAAGTTAATGAGAAATTATTTTGAAACCTTATACTCCAATAAAATAGAAGATAGTGAAGACATCAATAAATTTCTTAAGTCATATGATCTGCCCAGATTGAGTCAGGAGGATACACACAACTTAAACAGACCAATATCAATTGAGGAAATAGAAGAAGCCATCAAAAGACTACCAACCAAGAAAAGCCCAGAACCAGATGGGTATACAGCAGAGTTTTACAAAACCTTTAAAGAAGAACTAATACCAATTCTTCTCAAGCTATTTCATGAAATAGAAAAAGAGGGAGAACTTCCAAATTCATTCTAGGAGGCCAACATCACCCTGATTCCTAAACCAGATAAGGACACTTCAAAGAAAGAAAACTACAGACCAATATCTCTAATGAACATAGATGCAAAAATCCTCAATAAAATTCTGGCAAATCGGATACAAAAATATATCAAAAAGATTGTGCACCATGATCAAGTAGGATTTATCCCTGGGATGCAAGGCTGGTTCAATATACAGAAATCAATAAATGAATAAATGTAATCCACCACATACATCAATAAATGTAATCCATCTCATGCATTACTTTTATAGTCTAATTCTCATAATGATCTTTTTAAAAAAAATTAAGACAAATAAAAGATGAAAGATATTTCTTATTAGATCTATCCTTGTCAATGAATTATTGTCAGCAACCTAAAGACCCTAGTTAACAATTCCTTTCAGCAATCACCACTTGTTTGTTTCTGGGCTGGCTACAACTATAAACAACAACAACAACAAAATTATGTTTCCTACTTAGAAGGAAAAAAAGTAATATGAAACCAATATTCAGATCAAAAAGTTTGTTTGCTTTTATGTTGTTTTTACATTTCATTGAATAAATTTGACATGGGGGACAATAAACAGCCAGAAAAAGAGCACTTGGATAAAAACTGGAAGAGAAACAGTATTGCATAATGTTCAGAGTATAGAACTCAGATTGTGCAGATTCAATTCTCTGATTCACCACTGGTCAGTTATGAAACTTTACATAAATCTTACGTTCATGTATCAATTTTCACATATGTAAAATGAGGATGATATTACAATTGAATGGTACATGTCTAGAGTAGTGCTGTTACTCTAGTGCTTTTAGTCAAATTGTGAAACCTTGAGTTTTTTATCAACAAATAAAAATTTGAACAAAGGATTTCTACTTTTATCTGCATTTTGGAAATTTTGTACCAAAATTCTTTAAATAGAAACAAATTCAAATTATTTTTTATGACATCTCTAAGACAAAGGAATTTCACTAAGGGGTGACTCTCTATTTTTGACATAGCATGATATTAACTTCATGATAACTTCCTTTGGATGGTTCTCTTATACTTGAAAGGCATAAATCAACAAATCTGGCAATTAGTTATTATCTCCTGTGGATGAATATATGAAATATATGGGAATGGGTGGGCTATATTATTTGTAGAGGAATTATGAGAAGATGAATGGAAAACAACATAACAGAAGAAGCCTATGTAGTAGGTAAAGGTAGTCAGTAGCAGGGACAAATGACATGTTCAAATAATACCAAAAGAAAACTGTGCTCTTATCATAAGAAAACAGACAAGAAGTAAAAAAATTAAATTACTTGAAATTAAAAAAAAATATATAGTAAGTTATCTCTTACATTTTATCACAAACAAATTAGAAAGCAAAAGTAGTCTACAAATATCTGTTAGAGGGCTGGGGCTGTAGCTCAGTGGCAGAGCACTTGTCTGGCACTTGTGAGGCACTGAGTTTGGTCCTTAACATGACATAAAAGTGAACAAATAAAGGCATGCTGTTCATCTACAACTACAAAAACATACATTAATTAAATAAAAATTTTCTATGAGGAAGTAAAGCAGAGGAGATGATGGTAAGTCTAGAATTGACCTAAAGTTAACCACCAAAGAAAAAACCCACCTTCTTGTAAGATGGGAGGATGGAATACAAGAAAGGGATATAAAAGTGCTTCCATGATGGAGCAATCTTGGGAAGGAAGGATCTGGGGAAAGGGTCAAAGTAATGTAGGGTGGCTTTTCAAATTGTATGACAGAGGAATAAAGAAGAAAAGGGGAAGAAATTTGAGACACCTTTTTGCTGAGAGCCACAGCCAAGTCGGAATGATGCATGGAATTTTTGCCAGAAGGGAGTGGTTGAGAGGTGATGCCAGCGAGCCATTGAGATGGTTATGTTAAGCTGTGTATTCAATTGTGTATTAGACTCCTGCTGTCCACCTTGGGTGCCCGCTACTTTGGGGATTCCTGGAGAGTTCCTGTTGGTTGGGGAAGTTCCGGAAGAGGGATTTCCAGTTGGTGTGTGGTGTGCCTGGAAGGGCCAGGTGGGTGGTGTTTGCGGGGGAGTTCGGGCAATAAAGGAGTTCCTGTTTTGAACCTGGAGGTGCCTTGTGGTGCCTAGCCAGACTGTGGCATCTTTTAAAAAAGAAAAGGAAAGAATGTAAGTTATTCACTGCTCCTGGCCTATCACCTAGCTAGTAAAGAAAAGGAAAAGAAACTATCCAATGCTACAAAGAAAATAGAGTGCTCTTAAATTAGTTATCATGTAATTCATTTCAAATTACAAATATGTCCACAAAAATGAAGAGATATTAACTTTCATCATGTCATCAGTTAGAAATTACCATAAAATGAAAATCTGCAAAAGGAAAAAGTATCTAGTCAATAATCAAGTGATGACCCTCCCCAATAAAAGAATGTCAAGAACACAATTAAGAAAAGTACAGATAACTATTCAAATCAAATCAATCTACTCTAAGAAAATTAAGCACCTTGACCTAGAATTTTAAGAATGAAGAAAAGAAATAAAAATTAGGCAGAAAATAAGTGAATGGATGAACTTTTTAAGAAATGGAAGAAAAAGGTGAAATCATACTGTAAAAGGAAATTAAATTTTAAGATTTCCAAGTAAGAATGAACTTGCATGAAAAACATTCAATGAAAAAATTAAAGAAAAGCAAGAAAATAACCTAGTGAAAAATAGAGGAAGAGCATGAGAGAGAGTGATTGAAACAGAAGATCTGAAAAATCATCTTGGATACAGTTGGATTCACTGAGGGTAAGTAAAACAGTGGGACAGAAGTAATATAGAGTATTTTAATTAAGAAAAGTATTCTGTGAAGAAAGAAAGGTTTTGATCTATCTGTTGAAATGTCCTGTTGAGTAGTTGGTAAAACTTTCCTTCAAAGATTAGAAGGAAATGTATTTTAATAAATCTTTTAGATTTTAATGATAAAGGGCAGCAAAAAGTAAAAGCCTCATAGGCTCCACAACAATAATGAAAAAGTCGAAGATTTTGCAAGTTGTAGAATTAGAATGGCATGATGTATTTCCAAAACATATTCAGTTCAAGAAATCATTGAAGCAGAATTTAAAACACACACACACACACACACACACACACACACACAGTGGGAATCAAATCTGTCTTCTTCAGATATCTCCCTCAAGATTCCATGCTAAAAAACTGTCTTAAACATATGAAACCTGAGAATTCTGTACACAGGAGATCTTCTTAAAGAATCTATTTAAACGTGAGTTTTTGCAAATGAGGAAACTAACAAGTTGATGGTGAATATTTAATGTGTATAACAGCATATCTAAGACTAAAGCAAAGGCATGTTAGTTCAAGTTCTTGGGAAGCAAAGATGAGTCTAGATAATGAAAAGTCTCTGGCAGAAAACGTCTCTAAGGATAAAATTGAGAGTTATAGCAAAGACAGGGATAGTTTCCAGGTAACATTTGAGACACAGGAGGTAAGTGCAGGATGAAGTAGTCTGATTTTGGCGCATATCTAAGAAACTGTTAGTCAAGTCAACAGGGAAATCTCAAGCCAACGTCCTTTATTAAATGTGTCCCCTTCCCACAGATATGGCAGACTAAAGAAAGTGTTGATAAAGGGAAACCTGAGGTATATCCAGGAGACAGCAGGTAGAGCCCAACAGTCTCTTCCCACCACAAGAGATCTTAGATGGGTAACTTGATGTCTTTTGTGATTCACCCTTTGTAATATTACTATTATTATGTTTATTTTATTTTTTTGGTACCGAGGATTGAATCCAGGGCCTATTTCATGTTAGGCAAATGCTGTATCACTGAGCTATATTCCTACTTCCTTCATATTATTTTGAGAAATGATTTAACAAATTGCCCAAGCTGGTCTGGAAGTTGGAATCCTCCTGCCTTAACCTCCTGAGTAATTGTATCACAGTTGTGTGACACCACTCCCTAATCCTTTAAAACACTGTTGTGAAGTTCCCTCAAAATACCCACACTCCAATCCTTGAACCTATGAATGTGGTTTCTTTTTATATTACATAGTGAATATACTTTGCAGATGTAATTAAAATTATCAATTATCTTAAAATGAAAAAAAAAATATCTTAAAATGGAGAGATTATCCTGAGTTATCCTAGTTGGCCCAATTCATTCTCACCAGAGCTTAAAGCAGAAATGTTTCTTAACTTTGCAGTATAAGCAATGGCAGAAGGAGCAGTCAGAGGGTTTTGAAGAATGGAAAGGACTTGATATGCCATTGTTGGTTTCAAGATTGGGGGAACAATGCAAGGAGTGAGGCAGAAAATTTTAAGTTCCTGAGAGATTCTTCTTTAACAAATCAAAAGCAAAAAGTAAAGTGGCAAAATTTAAAGTAAAGGTACCAGCCAAAATTAATAGAAAAAGAAATAGCTTGATTAAAAGAGATAAAATAATATAAAATACACAGATAGAGTGAAAATAAACTGATAAAAAATGTATTCAACACAAAGACTAATCAAAAGTAAGCTAGATTGCTTTGTTAATATGAATGTAAGTAGTTTTTAAGGAAAGATGCAAAGAATGACCTAAAGAGGGAAATAATGTAGCAAGAATATGTCACTGCAGTGGGGACTTGTGTAAATTTGTACATAAGTAATAAAATAATGAGAAACTATTTAAAACTTCACAACTAAATTGAGAAGTAGTCAAATCCATAATCATATGGACATACTCCTGAATAACTAATATGTGGAGAAAATAGGAAAGGATATAGAATACTTGATCAATATGAGTCAATGGATTGCTGTGCTACACTATACCTAATTACTACAGAATGTGCATTATTTCCAAATGCACATATAACACTTGTCAAAATTGCTGACCTCTTGATCTTAGACTTCTAGCCTTCAGAATTTTGCAGCAATACATTTCTGAATTTGAAACACTACTTTGTTGTGGTGGTCCTAGCAAACTAGTACCCTCTTAGACTCCTTTTGTTTTAATCCTAGTTTCCCCTCTCGATTCCTCACCCTTGATTTCTAAATATTTTATGTCATATAGTTTAATAACTTTTATTATCTGAGGGTAAATTCATTGTGCTCAGAGATTATAGCCCTAAATGACCTTTTTAATGTAAAATTTGTTGAACTTTGTATTTTGCCCCAAAATATCCATCAAACGACAATAAATGCTTCCAGGTATCTTAAAAATCTTAGCATTTAATAATATGGAAGTTAAGTTTTCCTCAAAAGAAAAGAGCAATAGAAAAATCTTGTATTTCACTTTCTGTGAAGTTAGCAACTTTGCAAATTTTCATAGACTATTGGATTGCCATATTTTACAAATTACTGTTTATTTGAAAGTTTCTTAAGAAAGGATTACTCAAAGGTGTTAAAAATGCATGACCAGAGGCAATATAAAAAATTAGCATGAAATCACCAGTCATGTTTTCATATGTTTTTTCATTTTTATTTTGCCCTGCAGCTCAAGGTTTTTAATTATTTTTAATGGTGGTTTATCTATGCTTTCCTGATAGTCTCAAGGAGCGTGCTATTTAGAACAGAACTAACTTTATTTAGAATTTTATCTACCATAACTCAATATATATATATATATATATATATATATATATATATATATATAGAGAGAGAGAGAGAGAGAGAGAGAGAGAGATATTGTTTATTATTGTTGTTTAAATCATTGTTTGGTTCCTAGAGATTTTTTTTTCCAAAACAGCACCATTTATTTGTTATTTACTAGTTAATTAGATTCTATAATTACTAAACTGCTTAATGTTGTGTCTACAAAATTAAGAGAGAGCTTTACCTTTGAAGGTATGGTATGGGAAATACATTCTATTTCAGAAGTATTGGACTAAAAATTGGACATATAGTCAAAGTGAGTGTGGAATAAAAGCCTAGAGAGTTGGGAAAGTATCAGGTCTTGGAGATACTTTAGTGGTGCATCACAGTATCTATTCTGGGAATAATAGGTAAATCTTCTGGGTTTCAAGGCAGAAGAGCAACATGATGAGATCTAATTCATAGTGAGTTTCAAAATGCACTGAGATTGGAATGTGGAGATTAACAAGAATACTACAGTGAGTACTGAAATAACACAATAAAGTCAGAACCAAAATTAGTGGTGATGGAATTATGGTGAAAGGTGTGAAGTGAAATAAAACTCTGAGGTGCTTAAGAATTGTTTCCTAAAGGACTTAGCTGGGCTAAGTTTAGAGTCAGAGCACCAGAAAGTAAGTCACTCTAAATGATTATTGTTGTCTAGCCTGTGAGGAAAATGGAAACATTATAGAGGTTGTACAATTATGTAGAAGGAACAGGGGTCAGGAAAAAATAACTAATATTTTTATTCAAATAAGTAAATATGTTTTATGGCATAGTTTACCTTTGTAATTTGGAATCTAGTTTTTGTGGAGTGGCTTAATATACTGGATACTAGACAACATTTTTACACATTTAGATATAGGTAAAGGAGTTTTGGGTTACATAAATGCATCTTATACCATTGACTTTCAGTGTTGAAGGATCTCTGTTTCAACTTCAATACTATAAAACACAAATGTTCAATGAAATCTGATTATGGGTGAGATTTCTGGCCCTTAAAACATCTTTTTGTTAGCATATGAATACACAGATAGATAGATAAAATTTGTTTTTTCCATTTAATAAAAGCTTAATTTGTTTTTTTCTTCATTTTTTTTCATTCTTCCCCACCCTAATCTTTCCTTCCTTCTTTATTTCTATCTTTTTATTTACACATTTTACTTTAATCCTCAAGGTTCTAGGAAAATGTCTCTAATTTTTAGAAATCCATTAGAGAAAATATAAAATAATTTAAAAATGAAAGCCTCAAATAATTTACAAAGTTAATATTTAGAAAATAGGTTAATAGATAATTTGTTAGTATTTTATTATAAAATTCAAATAATTTATTCCAAACATATAATGATTGTGGATATAATTGAGCAATTTTAAAATTTTTCTTAAACCAAATAAAATTTTCAAAAATTAACTTAAAGGATATGTGTTAATAGTCTGAGTACCCTGAATAGCCTTGAATAGAATATATATTTTAATTCTTTCCTCATTCCAATATTCTACAGTTAGCAATTTAAACTTCAAATAACAATCATAATTCAAATAAGTAGCATTTGAATTATACATTCATGCAAGACAAAGAACAACTCAAGATTCCAAAATAACTTTATTTAACACCTAAACTGATGCAAAATTACCCAAATCAGAACTGACATACAGAAATTAGAGACTCCCTTCCTCACACATCTTATTTTCATACTTTGAATCTAAGTATCTTCTATTCCTTTATGCATTTATCGATTCTACAGAAAGAGGTTTTTATAAAAATCAATATATAAAAATGTTATTTTCATTCTTTGTCCTTTCACAAGGTTATTTGATGTGTTGTTGTGAATACTAAGTGTTCATGTGATTAAACTATGAGAGTTGTCCCTAACACTTTACAACTAAGAGAAGCTAGCATCATTCTGATGTCATGAGGAAAGGTTGCTACTTTCATCTCCCACAGGTAATCACACTACTCAAGGATTTATTTATTTGTATTAAGTAAAGGTCTACTTTTGGAAAATTACTCTATCAAATTTTCACTTAGCAATTCAGTCAATCAACATCTTATACAATGTGCTATATGAGACTCTCAGTGAATAATAATTATTATTATTTTTAATACAGACAGTATATCACATCTCATTGCAGAAAATTTTATTTATATTTATGTTTCTATCATCATCATGTTTGTATCACCTACTGGACTTGGAATTATCTAAGGCTATAGAGGTGTACATTTTTAATTGACCTTGAAATATGACAATTAAATTGTAGAAAAATTGGTAATACAAATGATTTATGTTCATGACAATACAACTGAACATGGTTAAATAGAAAGAATAAATATCTCTTAAGCCTTATTCTTATTCCTTGAAGTACTTTTTTTCTTTTTTAATATATAATACTACTCTTTTACATAGATTTAGACCACAGAAAATTCTAAAAATTAGAGTAACAATTGTATAGACGGTGCCAATCCAATAAATATCTTTTTACTTTTTCTAATTATGGGGGATGCAGTTTTTATGATATATTTGAAAAAGTGAGTCTTGGGAAAATATGATAAACTACTCTCTGACCCTTTTCAAAATGTGAATACTTACTAGATATATATCTGGCATCAAACAACTACATAAAGAAATGGCCAGGTGTATGTGATTCCAGAAAATACAGGCAGGTAAAGTTTTGATGTTCAACTTGAAAATTTATCTGAAAAAAAAATTAAATTAGTCTTGAAAATATTTGATTACAGAAGAGATTCAAAAGACAAGTTTAAAAAGCTTTTGTGATTAAGCCTTAATTAATAAGTCTCAATTCCTTCTACTGGTCATTTCCTATACTTTCTCTTCTTTTTCCCCAGTTCTTTCCTTTCAGTTCTTTTGATTTCTGTAAGTAAGAAGTGCAAGTTCAATGCAAAATATCTTGAAGCTTGTGTGATGAGAACCCCAATTCAAAGAATGTGACTGAACTGGACTTCAAATGGCAATGAAACTCAGAAAAAGGAAAGTGGTAGATAACCAAAAAATGGTTGAATTCTGACCATAAATACTGTTGTTAGTGTAATATAAATGATCAACTTGAAGGTATTTAGTTCAGGTAAAATGTTCAAATAATTTTTAAAAAATGATAAAAAAGGAAATTTTTGCATTCCTTGTTCTAACACATACACTATCTATAAGACACCTGAGGTGTAATTTGATTATTAAAATTCTAGAGGTTCATGTCTTGTTTGTGTTTCTGTTTGATTTTTTTATGACATGCTACCCAGTTAATTTTTGAAGTTTTTATTTTTTTAGTCTTTCACCTATTCATTTAATAAATATTTATTAATCAAAAGGAGTAGAGAACAGTTTTGTGTATTTGGAGATATAAATAATGAGCAAAATAGACAAGGTTTTCAGAAAAAATTGTCAGACTTACAAAAGAACAAAAGTTATTACTGGTAATTTTTCACTCAGATGTTTGTATCATCTAGTGGACTTGGAATTATTTAGATCTATAAGACTTGAATTTTTAATTGACTTTGAAATATGGTATAACAATTAAATTGTAGAAAACTGATATTACAAATGATTTATGTTCATGACAATGCAAATGTACATTGTCCAATAGAAAGCATAAATCTATCTAAGTCAAATTCTTATTCCAACATACTGTAGCATGTTACCAATTTCCTAATTAATTAATGAGTTAAACAAATCTTTGACACACACACATTTAATAGTGTATGAAAGTCATGATTTTACAGTTTTGAAATTTTTATTTTAGCAAGGGCTTGTCTTTTAGGGACTTACAAATTTAAAGGCGTGCACAACTTTTAAAACAAAGTTTTCTTACATTCTCATTCATTGTAATAAGATGGCTGCTCTGGGAAGGTAGGACGTTCTCATTTATACTGGCAAAAAAATGTAAATGGACGGTACGTTTCAACTGTCTGGGCTTCTAATCAAATCTATTCTTTTTTTTTTTAAGAGAGAGTGAGAAAGGGGAGAGAGAGAGAGAGAGAGAGAGAGAGAGAGAGAGAGAGAGAGAGAGAGAGAGAGAGAGAATTTTTAATATTTATTTCTTAGTTCTCGGCGGACACAACATCTTTGTTGGTATGTGGTGCTGAGGATCGAACCTGAGCCGCACGCATGCCAGGCGAGCACACTACCGCTTGAGCCACATCCCCAGCCCCTATTCTTTTTTTTTAAAGACATCAAAGTAAAGATAAATTGTTCCTTAGTTACCTGTGCCTTTAAACTTTGTCTTTGAGCAATGATATCACACCATTTTTAGATAATGCTTTTTGCTAGTTAACCTGAAACGAAAGTATATGTATTGCTTACAGAGTTGATGATAAATAGAGTTGAACACCCACCGTGCAGTTTACAGGATCCAGCTGGTTATTATAAGCTTTTATGAATAGTCAATAAAACTTAATAGATACCCATTTCTAGTACTTTACTCCCAGAGCCACTATCAGGTAGACAATCAGCCCACTTGGAAAGAATGTAACATAATTTAATCATGCACCCTGACAATATAAGAATATTCAACAGCAATATCTGTGAATGATAAGGCAGTAATTTAAGATATGTGTGTGATAGAATGGTGTGATTATTGAACATATGCTGTAATTTTTTTTCTGAAAATATCTGAGATTTTATCAAATCCCCTCAATTAACATTTATATTTATATTTCTTAATCTGCATTTTATTATTTAATGATTTACATGGTTAAGAATCCATATAAACCAACTTGGAAACCAATTCCATTATGACTTGATCAGAGACTACTTTACTAGATGATTAATTTGAGGGGGATTCTATACACAGTCTATATTTAGATGATGAAAATATTGATTACATAAACAAGTGTGTATTACTAAACAGTTTTTTAAAAAATAGTGATTTCTGAAAACAGAATTGGTTAACTTACTTTCTTCCCCCAAAAAGTTATACGCATCAAAACTTTAAAATTTGCCACTTAATAATTCCAATTCACCAAAACTTTCTAAGCATTTGGTGAAATGATTTAACCCTCTCTCTTTTTCTCTTACTCTGGAAAGCATTAAAATACCATTTTATCCTCTAAACACATTACAAATTGGATTATGATATATTTCAATAAGGCTAAATGAAGCAATTATTTAGTGACTGACACTACAACACTTCGTTTGGCAGGAGATATAAAACAGAAATAGCAGGCATACTGAACTGCAATTTGAAAAGGGCAAACCCATATCAATCATTTTAGCAAAATGTACTTAGAGATTCCAAAACAGCATTCCTTCTCCTTTTCAAACTTAACTTTGTAAAGAAAAGTTAACACCCAAAATAACTATAATAATAACAACTTTGTTCATAAAACCAATACTAAGAAAAACAAAACGAAGGTAAATATATCTGTTTAATTTTATTAAGCTATATTTTCTTGGAAATTGAATATAGATAGAAATCAAGAACTGAATACATAGTTAGTCTTTGTCCTATAGTGGATGTAACTGTTTTCCCTAATCATTAGCTATTTCAATTTCATGTAGAAACAATCTTACCATAATTTTATTTTTCTCTTTCATTTTATAAAATGTTTAACTCATTTTGAAAGGATTATGATTTTATAGGAAGTCACATATAGTATAAAGAAGTCCTGTGTCCTCCACTTATTCTTCTCTAATGGTTATAGTTCAAATATTTTAGTGTAATATCCAAACCAAGAATTTGACATTAGCACAATATACATATAGTTCTGTGTCATATATATGTTTGTTTAGCCACAAAAGCAACCAAGAAATCATTATTCCATAACCACAAAAATCTCCTCCTTGCTGTTTTCATTTACAAACAATCCCCTCTGCTTTAACCACTCCTAACCCATAACAAGCACTAATCTGTTTTACACGTCTGTAATTTTGTAAATTGGAGAATATTTTAAATGCAATTGTATAACACATGTCCTTTTGAGACCAGATTTTTTTTCACTCAGCATAATGCCATTGAGATATCTCCAAGCCAATTCATTTATCAATAGTTTATTCCTTTTTTTATTGCAGAGTAGTATGCCATGTTGTGGATGTAGGAAATTGTATTTATCTATTAATCTACTGAAAGTAATTTGTCTAGGTTCCACTTTTGGGGAATTAAAATCATTCTTCTTAGAACAATCATGTGTAGGATTTTGTGAAGATAAGTTTTTATTCCCTGGGGTTAAATGAACAGAGAAACAATTGCCTGCTATTATGGTAAATCCATGTTTAAAGAGAATACCAAACTATTTTCCAAGTTTCCTAGACAGTTTGCATTATCATCAGTAATATATGAGAGCTCCAGTTTCTATGTACCATTACCAGACTTGGGCTTGTTATTATTGTTTTTTCATTATATTTACTAGATAAAGTATGTAGCAGTGCTTCATCCTGATCTTTGTTTGTATTGTCCTAATGGATAGTTAACGTTCAACTTTTCTCTATGAGTTTGTCTCATCTATACATCTTTTTCATGAAATATTAATTCATGTCATTTGAACATTTTATAATCAGATTATTTGTGAATGCTGAGTTCTGAGATTTATTTAAATATTTTAGGTATAAGATCTTCATCAGGTATGATTTACAAACATTTTCTCCTAGTCTGTAGTTCATCTTGACATGGTCCCTCCAAAGACAAAATATTTTCATTTTGGTGAAGTCAAATTTATCCATTTTTTCTTAAATAAATAATACTTTTGAGTTCATTCCCAAAATTCTTACCAATCTCTAGGTCTGAAAGAATTTTTTCCTATATTAGCTCCTAAAATTTTTGTAGTTTTATGTGTTTTATTTAAATCTGTAATTCATTTTTGGTTCTTGTTTCAAGATATAAAGTTTACAAAGGGTCTTACTTGTTTGAGACTATTCAGATATTTTGAACATCTTTTGTTAAGAGACTACGTTTGTTCTGTTGAATTGTTTTCTCAAAAACTGCTTGTTATCTGACAGTACTAGAACAAGACTATTTTTAGATTTCAGTTTTGTTCAATTGATGTATTTGTGTTTCTTATGCAAATAAAACACATTTTTTATTTTTATTTGTTCATTTTAGTTACACATGACAGTAGAATCTATTTTGATATATTTATACAAGGATGGAACATATTATACTCTAATTAAAATCCCAGTCTTGTGGTTGTATATAACATTGAGATTCATTGTGGTATATTTATATATGTACATAGGAAAGTTATGTCAGATTCATTCCAGTGTCTTTCCCATCCCTATTCCCTCTCCCTCTCTTCATTCCCCTTTGTCTAATCCTTCTTGTTGGTTAGCATCCACATATCAAAGAGAAATCTGACCTTTGGTTTTGGGAGGATTGATTTCTTTCACTTAGCATGCTAGTCTCCAATTCCATCCATTTACCACTTTGAATGTCATAAAATCATTCTTCTTTATGACTGAGTAATATTCCACTGTGTACATAGACCACAATGCTCTGAGGTGCAGGTGGCAAAGAGTTTCTCCCATTCTGTAGGCTCTCTTTTCATTTCCTCAATTGATTCTCTTGGTATGAAGAAGCTTTTTAGTTTGATACCATCACATTTATTGACTATTTAATTTGCTTCTTGCATTTTAGGAGTCTACTGTAACTATATGTCTTGAAATTTGAAACAAAGTTTTCTTCCTACTTATTCTTTTATCAAATGGCTTTACTCTGGTAGCTTTGCCTTTCTTTCCATACAAATTTGATAATTATTATGCCATTACCTACACAAAATCTTGCTTAAGTTTTGATACTAATTTATTAAACTCATATCAATTTGGGAAAAATTGACTATTGTATTAAGTATTCCAGTCCATAAGCATGGTATGTATCTCCATTAATTTAGATTTTCTTTAATTTTTAAAATTCATACCGTGTATAGTTTCCATCATGCAAATTTTATAAATATATTGCTGAAGTTTCACCTGAATATCTTTGATCAATTTCAAAAGCTATTGTATTTTTTATATTTATCCCCATATGTTCATTGTTGCATATAAATACATAATTAAATTTTATGCATTGATATTGTATACAGTGATACTGGTATGTGTGTGGAAAAGGGAAAACTCTCGTATGCTATTGGTAGGAACATAAATTAGTACACCCATTATAGAAAACAGTAGGAAGGCACCTCAAAAAACTAGAAATAGAACTACCATATGATTCAGAAATTCCACTACAAGGTACATATCCAAAGGTAAGAAAATCATTATGTAAAGGGGAGCTGCACTCATGTTTACTACACTATTCATATTAAATAATACATGAAATAAACTTTGGTCCATCAAATGATGAATGAATGAAGAAAATGTGGGATATATACTCACAGTGGAATGCTTTTCAGCCTTATAAAACAGTAGAATCCTGTAATTTGCAGCAATATGAATGAAACTGAAGGGCATATGTTTAGTGAAACAAGTCAGGCACAGAAGGACAAATTACACACTTTCTTATTCATACATGGAAGCTATGGGAAAAAAAATAATATCAAAGAAGTAGAGAGTAGAATAGTGTTTACCAGAAGACTTGGAAGAGTGGTGTTTAGGGAGAATGGAGAGAGGTATCCAATGGGTAGAGGGAAGTAGTTAGAAAGGACTCACTTAGTTCTATAGCAGAGGAAGGTAAATCATGGCTAAAAATAGTTAATTGCCTATTCTCTAAATATCTAGTACAAAAAAATTTTAATATTCCCAATCAAAGAAGTAATAAATGTTTGATATGATGGACACACCAATTATCTTGGCCTAATCATTATACTTTACACTTTGTATACACATATTGAGACATCACACTGTATCCCATAAATAAGTTCAATTACTATATGCCAATTATAATTAGAATATTTTTAAAAGTACAAAACTTGTTTAGCTTTTTGAATATGTGGCTTAATAGTAATTTTTGTGTGTTTTGGGGAAAAATAGTTATTATTTAATTAACTACTTTTTCAGGTTTTTTTTCTTTATTTCTCCTCACCTTTTTGGATTATAATGACAAGAATGTTAAACACTTTTCTTAAACAGATGTTTCTTGACTTACTCTAGAATTACATCCTGGTAAACTATTCATAAGACGAACATATCACTAAGTCAAAAATGTATTTAGAAGTTAGGTACAGTGGTGCACACCTGTAATCCCAGTTGCTCAGGAGGATCATGAGTTCAAAGCCAGCCTCAGCAATGAGAGGCAATAAGCAACTCGGAAAGACCCTGTTCCTGAATAAAATACAAAATAGGGTAGCAATGTGGCCCAGTGGTTGAGTGCCCCTGAGTTCAATCTCCAGTACCAAAAAAAAAAAAAAAAATGCATTTACAACAAATAACGAACATGTAACAACTCAGTACATTGTGTATCAGTTTATATTTATGATGTCATGGTTGACTTTGTTTGCAACTTCCTGCTACTACCCAGCATTTCAATAGTATTGTACTGCCTTCACTAGTTTGAGAAAATGTCAAAATTCAAAATTTGATATATTGTTTCTCTTGAACGAATATCCCTTACATGCCATCCTAATGCCAAAAACTTGGAAATGCAATCACTGTAATTTGGTTATCATCTTAGTATCACATGACTCTGGTTATGTTAAGTCTATGTTTTCTCTGTTTTTCAGATTGGGTAATTACTATAGTTCTACTTCCAAATTACTTCTTCATTTCTGTCATCTCCGTTATTCTATTGAGTCCATTTATTGAGTATTTTGTTTCAGTTTTTCTATTTCAGATTTTAATTTTTTTCATTTGGTTACTTTTTATATCCTCTAACTCTTTGTTGATAAGTCATAGATCTTAAAAGATAAATTCTAATTTCCAATTTATTTGAAATATGTCTGCAATTGTTAATTGAAACATTGTATGTTGAATGCCTAAAATCCTTGTCCAATCAATCTAATAATATTTGTATTATTTGAGTATTGCCATTTGTTGATTATCTTTTCTTAGTATGCGAGCTTTCCAGGTCTTGTTATAACAAGTGATTTTTAAAATTGAAACTTGAACATTTTCCATATTATAAGATTTTGAATCTTATTTAAATGTTATGTTTTACCAGGCCTTCTTGATACTAATTTGGTGGATGAATGAAGGTCCTCCCTTATTATTGTCAAGTGGGGTTGAAGATTATTTACTGAGCTTCCATCTCCATTGATCCCTGGGAAACAGAGGGACCACTATGGGTGAGGTTGTAACCTCCGTCTTTTTATTATGTCTTTATGGTACCATCCTAGTTGGAAGGCAGAATGTCCCATTATCACTGGATGGGGATAGAAGTCCATGCTTCCTATGTGGTACAGAAGGACAACCTGGCAATATGAGGGGTGACCCAAATACTGATGACTGAGTAAGCCTTATTACATTTTAAGATGTAATTCTAGGCTTCTTGCTTTGTTTCATTTTTTGTTCATATCCTCAATATTAGCTGTCATGTCACAGCTATGCTAAACTTTATTTTTGTCCTACAAGACTTCTCTGATCCTTTATCTAGAATAGACTTGCCCTTGGAATTTGGAGTGCACTCACTGGTATTGCTGCATTTTCAATTCTTCAGTATCAAATCTGAATTAAGGGGGTTAAAAGGAAACTCAGGGAACACATAATTCATTTTCTTTTATGATCTCAACATCCTTAGCTTTCTCCTTCCATGTTTCAGTATTGTCTATTTTTAAAATTATTTTTTATTTATCATGCCCAAAGTTTTAAGCTGATCTTAGAAGAAAGAAAAACAAGAAGTACTTCTATTTCATTTTTACCAGAAGCAGAAATCTCAACTTTCTTTTAAAGATACAATCTCCCACCCAGCTCCTTCCATGTCTGTGGCTGTCATATGTAGGCACTTCATCCTCCTAGTTGTGATTAATTCAGGTTTGTAAATGTAAACCAGATAAGATCAATCAGAACTCATGAAGATCATGGGAATTTGCTGAAATTATTGAGAATCAGAAGCTCTGTTGGAGACAATAAATTGAAATTACTTCAGTCTGAAATTTTAGTATCCATTTTATTACATGATTAGAGTCCATACCTGCAAGTGAAATCAACATGGAAAAAACAGAGACAATATATATAGTGGGAACAAGTTCTTAAATACTGGTGATACTGGTTAAACCCTGGACCTGGCAGGGTTCTTCTACTACTGGACCTTGAAGCTTCTTCTACACTAAGTTGTTTGATAGGTAAGCTAGTATGTCTCATTTTTACTTTGCTAATTTTTAACTTTTTATAATCAAAGTATTCCTAAAATATATCAAACTCACTCATATTTCTGTAGAAATCACCAAATATACTAATCTGAAAAATATCCTATGGTTCTTTGAAATTTTAATGTTTGATATGTCATGATTTAAGCAAAGCCAAATCTAATGCCCTAGGAATATAGAATGAGTTAGTCAAATTAGACATTTTAAAGATTTTTCTTACTCAACATACTCAGAAAACTTGGATTATGAAAGATAAAACTTTGATTATGAATGATAAAGTCTTAAATTATTGGGCTCTTCCTAAAGAAGGCCATGAGACTATGACCTTATTTATTACAAGTAAAACAGACTGTGTCTACTAGTATTTGCTATATCCAAAATATTCATTCTGCCTTTCAGTACTCTATGAGTGATATAATTTTTTTTTTACTTTATTGTAATACTGGAGATGGATCCCAGAGCCTTGAACAGGCTAGGCAACTACTCTACCACTAAGCTGCATCACTGGTCCTATTAGTTTTTGAGACAGGTTCTCACTCAGTTTTCTAGACTGGCCTCAAAATCATGATCCTTCTGTGACCCTCCTATCCCTTCCAAGTAGATGAGATTAAAGTCATGCACCATCATGGCCAGTTTATGTAACTTCTTACAGTAAAAAGAAATAACATTCTAGAAACAATTAGAAATAAATCAGATACAAATAATCATAAGGAAGAAAGAACCTTCAAATTCAAACATACACACACACACACACACACACACACACATATATTCTACCATTCTATTCAATGTTTGTTATTTGTCTTTAATACTGATTATCTCCTTGTGAATCACTTGTCATCATCTAATGAGTTGGATTTCTCTTAGGATAACATGTGCTTCTTTGTATATTTTGACATGAAACATTTATGGAGTTACAGTTTGAATAACTGAAAAGGGAAAAATGAATTTGTAGAGATAGGGATAAAGAGATAAGTAGGGAAAATGAAAATGCTAAAAAAGTTTCAACGTTGACCATCATGTCAAATTAGTCCTCATCAAGAACATATGATTAAAGTGATAGAATGTATTTTAAATGATCACAAATATGAAAGCCATATCCTGGATGATTTAATTTTGTACCTACTGGCCTGCTATCAAGAACAAAATAGGGTAAATAATCAAAATAGTCATTCATTGAGTAACTGAATGAATTCATCAGGGATTCTAATTCATCTCAGTTTATTAATACTTGGAATTAATCCACATTCATTTTTGCCCCCTTTTCCACAATAGCTTGTTGAAGGTTTTCAAATTCTGGTTCTGGATTACATATTAGATGTGCAAATTATTGACTCTTTTATCTAAATAGAACATAAATGTCAACTTTCTTCTTAAAAAGTTTTTGAGGAGTAGTAGCTGCTCTATTCAGACAATATTGGCTTAGACCTATTTCTAAGACCCCTTGTCTATCCCACAACCTATGAATTCTACTCTTCATTTCCTTTTGGCTGACTTCTAATTATCACTACTTTTCTCCCACTGGTAACTTATAGTGAGAGCTATCACTTGGGTCAGTATTGTTAAGAGTCTGTTAATGAAGTGACTATCTGACAAAGCTAGAACATTCTAATATATGGGCGAAGTGGTAGATTCAAAAAGGATGAAATGGCAAGTGTTATCCTCTATCTTACTACAACTTTTTCCCTATTAAATGCTTTAAACTACCAACCTAGCCAGGAAGTTTATTTGGCTTCCAAAATAGAAAATATTTTGGATTACTTTGTGGGAAGATTTTGTTATAGCAAAAGAATTTTAACCTGAAGTAAGTTGTCATGTCTATATTGGATTCGTTGCAGAGCAAGGCTCTCCATAGAGCCAAGGCAACCAAAGATGTCCTTGGTCTTGTGACCACACTGAAAGAATTTCAAATTAATTGCACAAAATAGCAGATATGTGTTGATTAGAAGAGATAGGAAAAAGGAAAATGGAATATTCTCAAGGGAAGAAGGGAAAGAATTGGTCTATTCAGAGAGGAGAAAGATATTTCACTCTTCTTGCCCTCATTTTTCATTGGGGGTCCCAGGGAAGTTTCCAGAGAGTCCCTTCCCTGGTCCTCCTCTTGACTTTTGACTCATGGAAGGATTGTATCAGACTTTCAAGTTCCCATTGAACATGGTCTTATTCTATAGAGGGGAGATTTTGCTATTATAATGACTTGTTAAAGATTCAAGACAAGTCTGAGTTGGCCCACATTGATTAGTTCTAATTGGAACTTGTTCATAAAAATTTTATAGTTGGGGGGTTCGCTTCTAATTATCCTGTCTCTCTGAATTCTGGAAACTGGTCTGTGTAAAGGTCACAAAATTCTTGTCCATAGTGAATTGGGAGGTTTCATTTGGGTGTGCATTCCTCCTACAGAAAATAAATTGTTTGCTGAGGAATATAATATATCTTATTGACTTAAGCCAGGCAGGTCAAGAATGTCTTCAGGTAAACTATCCTTCAAAAGAAAGCATGTGGGGGTCAGCATGGGAGACCCAGTCTGAAGAATTATCCATGTAACCTCCTGTTTCCATCTCTCATGTCTGTTGTTACTTAGGTTAACATTTATGAAGAAGTCATTTGAATCATAAATGCAAATGTACATTAAAGATATGATATTCTTTTTTCTTAAATATATTTTTAGATGTTGATGGACTTTTTAAAATTTATTTATATGTGGTGCTGAGGATTGAACCCAGTGCCTCACACATACAAGGCAAGTTCTCTACCACTGAGCCACAACCCTAGCCCAAGAGATGATATTCTTATACATATCTATTAACTTTATATCTGCCAATTCGTTTAATTGCTAGATATGTTAGCATAAGTTCTCTATTTTTTTGTTTAAGTAAGTTTAAGTAGATAATACAAGAATAAAGAAGAACGATTAGATTTAAAGTCACCTAGATCATGTTCTTAATATTTGTTCTTATTAACTTACCTCCTGTCACTGACCATGTTTATCAGCTTGGTCAGCACCGTTCCAGCTATTTGTCAGCATATAGTCAATATTCACTTACTTTTTTATATAAAGAAATGGCTTTTTAAATTAAGATTCTCTTACTTGGCTTTAGAATCTTGATCATAGCAAAGTAATAGATAAATGAAAATGAGCAAATTGTACCTGGACCAAATATTGTTTTATACTCAGAAAAACTGAGATCTTTGAAGGACTCCCATGATTCTACATAATAAGAGTATTATAAACTATAGGAAGAAAGTAATTATATTAAGCAACAATTATAAAAACTAAACTACAAATAATTAAAATATAATAATGTAGTTGAAAATGAGCTTCTAGAAATGTGTCTGTACATGGTAGGACCTTAATGTCTTACATTGTTCCTTCATAAGTTATTAGTTTCACCTTTTAGGGGAAAAAAAGGAGAAATGTATAAAATAAAAATTTATATATCATGGTAAATTATATCATTATCAACAAACATACAGAAAGGCATGTTTAAAAAAATGCTAACATTCGTAGAAATGAAGGGATTTAGATTAAAGTTATCTATCAAAGGAGTCTGAAGGAAAAAAAAAAGTGATATAACATCCTTTGTAACTAACCCCACTGTGCTGGTGTATGTTTTGCAGTTTCATTGGAATCATCTAAATTTCTTGAGCCAATAAATATTTAAGAACACTAAATATGCTTTTAGCAACATCTAAATATTCTCTGTAAAACAGGCACAACTCACAGGATTAAAAACTCATCCTTCAGTTCAAGTTGGGGTTTTTTGTTGTTGTTTTGATTCTTTTTTTTCCCCCAATCTGTATAACCAAAATGCTGTCTTTTACCATGTCTATGGCACCCAGGGATTTGCTTTGCATACTAATTTTGAGAGAATGTATTATTTATTGTTTTCTCAACAAATCTTAATGGCTATATTTTGTGTTTGACAGTTCAGTAAATAAATTTTTAAAAATCTCTCTTCTTTGCCCCCTTCCCTGCTGTGTTCCTGAGCCCTATATGCCAACTTTCAGCTCAGATTGAATCATTACAGCTGAGTTCCAATCTATGAAAAATGTTCATTTGCAATGAAATGCTGATATGGCTTTAATTACAGTGGTGTTAACAGCTCCTTTATAATTAGAGATCTGCTGACCCTCTTAACTGATTTTGCTTCTGGAACATCTAGAAACAGTCTCTTTTTGCTGATATTCATCAGCTTCCTATAAATTAAGGAACAATTTTGTGGTAACTGTATTCCTTAATATAGTTTGACTACTAAGAAGCTCAGTGCTCTTCTCTGATCCTGAATTCTGGGCTCAGTGGCTCAAAGGAAACTGAGTAGATAAATTAAGGCACTTCTTGTTCTGTAATTAGAAATGAACCTCATTCACTACTCCTAGGATTCTTTCTTCCATTTAAAGCTGTTGAGGAAGCCATGTCCTCTTTCCTGTATCAGTTTATCTTCAACTTCTAACCTTAATGTCTTACCAGTCCGTTGTATGTATTTTTCACAACCTTCACGGAAAACAGCTGATCAGCGCCACTCATGCAGACAATAATTCAGGCAATCCTTAATTCACTATCCCAATTTTCTAAACTTTAACTAGTTAATACTGCCTATTTATAGAACTACAATTACTCATACTACTTTTCTCATAAAAAGGGTTCCAAAGTAAATGAGTAGTTGGGCTACTCTCATAAAACAATCTGAATTGATTGAAACAAGATTCTTATTCTTACCTGTACCTAAATTTGTTGAAGGGATGTGAACTCACATTAAAGTAGAAGCTAGAACACACAGGGAAGTACATGAATATAAACATAATGTTTTCACTATTTGACATTGTCTGAGTATGAGGGCAGCAAACAGTGTCCTTCTTTAGAGCTTCTAAATGAAGATGGCCATGGCCTCAAATGAAGAAATAGACCAGTTTTATGTATTAATTCTGTTAATAAACAAACAAAATATTTACAATTTTCCATGGAAAGAGATTTGAGAATTACTCTTGTCTGGTTGTATAGTGGGTTTCAGAAACTACATGGTCAACTGTATTAAGGTTTATGCTAGGGCTGGGGATGTGGCTCAAGCCTTAGGGTGCTTGCCTGGCATGCATGCTGCCCGGGTTCGATCCTCAGCACCACATACAAACAAAGATGTTGTGTCCGCCAAAAACTGGAAAATAAATATTAAAAAATTATCTCTCTCTCTCTCTCTCTCTCTCTTTCTTTAAAAAAAAAGTTTATGCTAGTAAACAAAATCAGGATCCCCAATTCAAATAGAAAATGGCTCTGATTTAACATGAAGCAAAAGCAGCATTTGTTGGAAGGCTAGTGGGTAGCACATAGAAGCATGGACAAACTGGAGAACCCCGCTTGAGAAAAAGAAAGAGAAAGGAAAGGGGGAAAGCCAAGCACGAACACAAGGAAGGATCAGGTCAAAAGGAAGCTGCTGGAGCTGCCTCCACTAACTCATACTCTTTTATCTTTTATTGACTATTCAGATACTCAAAATGAAGGGGAAAAATCCAGTGAAGTCCGATGTCCTGAGTAGACCAGATGATCAATCCCTGGTTCTAGCTGGAAAAGACTATTTTTTCAAACATCATCTTGTATAATTAAATGTTATGATCAGATCATATGGCCCACTAAAGCTGCAAACTCTGGATGAAAAAAATGTACATAAAATAATTGTTGAGAATCACAGTAGTTTTCTATTGCAGAAAGTCATTTTGTCCTTTAGAATAAGGAGATTTGAGTCCAGGGCTCAAAGGAATTTTTTCACTATTACTTGTGAAGAGGTTTGTTTTTTTATTGATTCCCAATACACAGCAGTACTACTGAAGTTTTGTAATGCAGAAGCAAGAAATAATTATCCATTAAAATATTTGATATTTTTCTATAGAATAATTATTTAAAATGTAAGTTGAATACCATTTATAACTTAAATTGCTGGTGTTACCGCTGTTGGCTGGTGACGAGTCCTTGCTTCCCGGATGTTGAAGAATAACACCAGAGAAGCACTCCGAGGCAAGGTCAGAGTAGAAATTAGAAGTTTATTAAAAGACAGCAGAAAAGACTTCTCCAGGAGGAAGAAGGGGACCCAAGAGGTGGAATCCGTTGATGGGCAAATGTGTTCCCCTTTTTATAGGTTTGGTGATGGAATGCAAGGGGGAAGGGTTAGGACACAGGTGGGCCAAACAAGTAATCTGGGCAGGAAGGACTTAATTATCACTTTTTTGGGATGGGTTTACCACTTCTCTGGGATGGGCTATTTCCAAATCTGTTGGGGGCTGTTTCCTGGGTTCCATTAACATTTCTTTGGGGTGGACTTTGGCCTAGGGCCTTTCTGGGACTTCATTAACATTCCATGAGTTGTCCTGTGTTTCCCGGAATCATTGTCAGCATGGCCTCCATTTTAGATTTCACTCGATATTAGACCAGATTTACCTAACTACACTGACTACCTAATTTTAAATCTGGCTTCACTGGCACAAACTTTTTTTTTTGCTTTACATTGTTATCAAAAATTTGTTTGATAAAGTTTTATGTTTAATCTATTGCTCTGTTTTTAAAATTAATTGGTTTCAATACCAAAAAACCACAAGTGGCTACTGAGCAGTTGAAACACAGCTGATCCAAACTGGAATGAGTATAAAATGAACACTAGATTAGAAGACTTGATATTAAAAAAAACTGATTTTTAAAAATTTACTGCATGTTGCAGTAATGTTTAGATATATTGGATTCAGTAAGATTCATCTATTATTCATTTAAATTTTTACTCTTTTTGTACATAAATCTCTTTCATCTATGGCTGGTGATATTTGTGGCACGCTTAGCAGTTTTTTAGAAAACAATTCATTTAAGCCATGTTCAAAATATATGAGAGACTATTGGATCGTAGAACTTAGTAAAGAGATTTTTGTTTTCCTTCCATTCAATACTAAGACTCAATATTAATATATTAAATAATTAGAAATATAACAATAAATAATAAATTTTATATAACTCTTCTTTCTAAGAAAACTCTCTTTACCGTCAACATTGCTGTATAGTTTCCATTGACCTTTCCAAAATTTGGAAGCTCCCACCTGTGTCTTCAACCCATTAGAAGTACAGTAAATAAATACAATTGGAACCAATGGTATTGTATGACTGTGTCTTAAGTAAAACATTACCTCATATTTTTTAATGTCTATCTTTCATTATAATGAATAAAAAACTTAGAAGGATGGGCACTGGTATTAAAAAGAAGGTGTCATTCAGTGAAAAGAAAAGAAAGCCCTTCTTAAAATAATTGCTTTGAAAATTTCCAAATAAATGTAATTTATTGACACATTTTCAAAAATTTTAGTTATATGGAATTTATCTATAAATTAGATGTCCTAATTTATAATTCTTAATATTATAAGATTTTTTTCTATATATATATGTGTCCTCATTTTAATGAAGTTCTCCTGATGTCTTTATTTAACTCTTGATAGTTATACATATTGATGTGGCAATTTTATTAGTAGAATTTTTTTTCTAAATCAGTTATTTTATATATAGGCATCCACAATTGTGCTTAGTTTAGAATGGCTCAAACCTTTAAAATGGTGTTATATGTATTTTTTTCAATCACACCAGTGATGAGTGAGATTTCTGGTTGCTTACTATCTGTTTAGCTATTTACAATGTGAGATTATTTTAATTTTGATATTATAGTGGCTGTGTAATGAAAACTAAATATGATTCTAATTTGAATTTTTCTTAAAACTACTGAGTTTGAAATTTTTTTAGCATATGCTCAGTTTGAACCATGTAACTTTTGTGAAATATTTTTAAATCATTTGTTTACTTTTTTATTGGCTTGACTTTTCTATCAAGTCTAGGACATCTTTGTGTATTCAGAATATGTCTTTTGTTAAATATATTTTTGACAGTAGTTTTTCCAGTTCTTTTATTGTCTTTTCATTTTGTTAATTATCTTTTGATGAAACCAAGATTTTAATTTAGTAAAGTCTATAATTATTTTTAATGCTTAGTACTTCCAGTGATCTGTCTCAAAATACTTTTTAATTATATTTTCCTTCTGGAATCTACATTAGCATTTACACTCAGATCTATGATGTATTTAAAATTATATTTTTCAATAGTATGGTATAAAAATCACACTGGATTTGTTCCAGCACCATGAAAAATAAACATTTTGGTAAAACTTTTAAAAGAAAATGTGGTTTACAATTGATAATATGTTGTATTTATAGCTCAGTTTGATCCAATACATGTAGTTTAATTTTCCTTTTAAGTCTTTTAAAATTAAGTTTTTTTCTTTATATTCCTAAGAATTATTTTGTATTTTGCTTTTTTAGTGAGTTCTAAATCATTTTTGTTTCACTTATCTATTTTCTTCAAATATATAATTAATATATGTATATTGATCTTTAAATCTTGCATTATTTGCTTACTATTCATAATAAATTTTAATGTCTTTAGAAATTTCTACATATGCAATTATATTATCTGCAAATAAGAATTGCTACACTTCCTTATGCAGCTTGTTTGCTAATGTCAATATCTGGTTAGTCCCAGAGTTGAATTTCTATTGTACTTTCTATTAACTACATATATTTTCCTGTCTCTTCACAGAGATAAGAGTTTCTAGGTGTATAATGGACATTTTGGATGATGTATTTTAGTCTCCAGATTTCATAATGTACTCTGGAATAATATTGATTATTTCTTTCTTCATTTGTTCAGTTGATTTGTTGTTTTGTTTCTTGTTCTGTTAAGCAATTAAATTGATTAAACTCAAACTCAAAACTCTGTTACCTTTGCTATTGAAGCAGCAGCTGAAATCTTTCCTAATTATTTTTGCCTTGTAGATATTTATTTCTACCAGAAGTATTGAATTTTCTTCATAGGCGTGTAGTTCAGGTGTGTTGTTAGCTGAGGATTAGGGTAAAGGTTAAACATAAATTTGAAGTCCCATTTCCCTTGACCTTCTTTTCTCCTTGATTTTCTTCACTTTTCTGATTCTTTTGCAAAACCAAATTCCATTTTAAAAATGAGCTTTAGTTAACTTTCTGATGAAGTTAACTTACCTTCCATGAGTTAATCCTTTTATCAACTTTGATGGGATTAGAAACAAAAAGATAAATTTAACATTTTTCATTTCTAACATTCTGATATCATCCACCTTCTCCCTTTTTTCAGTCATTTCAGTGCCTTCAGATGATTGTTTAAGCACATTTTGTTTATAGTATATGATTGTTAAACCAGTAAGCAGGCGGATTTAGTACAAGCTACTCTGTATTGAAATAGGAAATACTGGGCTGGAGATGTGGCTCAGCGGTGGCGCGCTCGCCTGGCATGTGTGCGACCCGGGTTCGATCCTCAGCACCACATACAAAAAAAACAAAAGATGTGTCCGCCGAGAACTAAAAAATAAATGTTAAAAATTCTCTCTCTCTCTCCTCTCTCACTCTCTCTTAAAAAAAAGAAATAGGAAATACTTTCTGTATTTTTTGCATAAATTTTCCATTAATAATGCTCTTCCAAAATAATTGATACTTTGATTATTTTTTCCTATTTTAGTGGTTTGAAGGATAGTCCCCCAAAATGTATGTCCATCCTGAACTTGTGAATACAGCTTTACTTAAGAGAAAAGTTATTTGCACGTAATATTAAGAATTTTTAGATGATCATTCTGGATTACCTGAGTGGGTCCTAAATCTAATGACCATGAGTTCACATGGGAGAAATTAGAGGGATGTTTGAGACACATAAAGAAAGAGAGAGAGATGTATGGGTGGAGGCAAACGGTGAATGAAACTGCAGTTGCCAGTCAAGGAACAATTGAAGCCTGCAGAAGTGGGAGCCCTCTACCTTTGAGACTTGGGAGAAAAAGCAATCCTGCTGATATTTGGGATTTGGGGCAACCACCATTCTGACAAAATCCATTTCTGCTGTTCTAAAACATGCAAGTTTTGGAAATCCATTGCAGGAGCCCTGGGAAAGTAATACAATATTTAGAAAAGAGCTGTAGAAGATTGACTAGTAATTGTGTGAAAATAGTTATTGGTTTCAATTAGGATGTTTTGTTGTAGACTGTCTCTTATTCTGAGATATTAAATTGCCAGAAAGATGGAAGACTTGTAATCTAGTCAGGAAGAACCAACTATTTTAATTTACCCAAGATTTTTTAAATCAAAATTGTCTACTACTCCAACATTTGTCTTGAAGGTAAATAACTCCTCCTGGTAGACCTACACGAATGGAGAATACAAGAATATATATGGTAAGCTTAGATTTTTCCCAGATAATTTTAAGATCTTTCAAAGTAAATTTTACACATTTTATTTCCTTCTAAATAACTAAGGCTGTACATAATTAACCTAAATTTAAGATTTGTTAATGATTCCTTTTTCTTTTCATTTTTCTTGTTGTTCTTCTTCCTCTCATTTTAAGCTTTTTTTTCCCCCACAGGAACAGATTCAAATATGGTCATTTTGCTGTCTTAGGAGAAAAAACTGTAAGAAATTTAAGTACATTATCTCATTAAATAGTCAAAATATCTTGCCCCATTTTACATAAATAATAACTGAAATCTAGTTGTTTTAAATAAGTTTCCAAAACATACACAGCCAATAAGTAGCAAATTCAGACTTCAAGCTCAGTTCTGATTCTACTGCATGTGGCAGTTCTCTTTTATTCAGCAAACATTTACAGAGTATCAAATATATACCAATTGATAATACCAATTGATAAATATGAATATGTAACATGTTTTTGTACCACAAAACCTGTGTATTATGGCGTTTCTTTCTTCAATTTATCTATAATAAAAAAGTGGCATATAAGTATATTAGGATTTATTCAATTTCTCTAGAAATCACAGTAATTTCTATGGATATTATATGATAATAGAATATTCTAGAAAATATGTTTTACATAAGTGATAATGATACCACATAGAAAATAATTATAAAATTACAATATTTGTCATCTGTTGGCAGAAACAGAAAAGTTATTTCCATCTATATTGATGTCTGACTACTATTGAGCTATACCCAGGCAAAACCACACAGTATTTTTGACAGCCAAAGTCTCTCTGCACTATATCTAAATTTATAACCCACCTTTTGTTATATTGCTAATAAAAACAGTATAAAATACTATCTTGTCATGTTAAATCTGCAATGGAAATCTTGTTATATTTCAAAAAATGAGTTAACATTTTGTTATCTAAAATACTGTGCTAGAACAAAGTTTACCACCATTTCTGTGAGCTGCTGACTAAATATTGATTGAATTGAAGGTTGCAACATTAACTTCATGGGAAAAGCTTTTCAACTTTTTATGGTACAAAAGGGCATTTTGTGCTTAGGTGACTTGTGACTAAATCGATATAGCATAACCATGGCTCAGGATCTAGCATAATATCTGTGAGTCACACAGTGATGCTTCTAGCTGCCCGTAGCATTTTAAGTTAAAAAGAAAAGTTGTAAATGTAATGAACAAGAAAGGTAAAGAAAAAAATTCAAATGGAAATTAAGAAATTATACCCTCAATCAATTCTTTAAAGTAGATACATAAAGATGTCAATACTATAGCAGCCTAGTTTGAAAAGAAAAGAAATCTGTTATAGTTGTATTAAGCCTTTTATTGTTAGGTTTTCTTCCTTAGACTTTCTGTCATTGAGGCTGAACAATACAAGGTTTTATTCAGAGTTAGCTAGAATATTTTTTGTGTCAAAGAAAACCTTTAATTGAAACTCTTCAGTTACGTAGAAAAAAATGTTCCTCTTTTCCCCAAAATATTGTTACCAATATATTGAAATTTATTAAGATAAAATGTAAGATTTGGTAGTTCTATTCAAAAGATATGGAATCAAGGCCTATGGTAAATGATACTCATTACTTATTTTTTTTTTTTAAGTTTCATCCAAATTCTAGGCTTTTCTGATGCCAGGAAAGAAGCTTTTGATGTATATTCTGCATGCATTCTGTGAGTAAAATAAGTTTTCTTTCATCTTAACTTAAAACTATGTGTATTTTAAGGTTAATTATTTTCAACAATATAGAAAATCTTCAGAATTCTCAATTTAAAAAAATATAAAAATTCTTATTTGATCAGCTTGTGGAACATTTGAACACACACTGAATCCAATGAGTTATGTACTTATTGAAAATATTAAATATGTTCTACATTGTGCACAATGTAAATGATTAAGTTAAAATGATTAACATGTCCTCAAATATTAAATTTAAACTATTACACTTCAAATGTTCACCTTCATCTGTATTGTAATTGTGAAAGCAGCATAAATTTTTATAGAACTAAGCAATATGAAATGCTGTAGCTCACAGCCACAAAAAAGAAAAAAATGCTCATTATATTTCCCAATTTAGAATGAAGGGGGAAATGTCCTCTCACTCTGAACAAAAACTATTTTTAAATGAATCATGTCTAAATTTTACTATAATAAAGTATTATTTTGAAAATAGCTTTGTTAAATTGAGCATGCTAGTGAACAATCTTCTCTACATCTCTACATCAATGACACTGGTAGATACTAATATATAATTATTTGAATCAAACTTTTGAAACAAGCATCTTTTAGCAATTTTTCAATATTGCTATTTCATGTTGAGTACCAGATGTCAGCAGAGTAGAAAACATGTTTATTTTGGTCTCTTGGTCCTTCAGGATTTGTCTGACTCAATATCTTCTCATCTTTCATGGATATGTATTTAGCCTCATTGAGTGAACAGGCTTTGAGGAGCAGCAATCTGCATACTTCTAAAAGAAATGATTTGGCCACCTGCACTTTTGGAAAATTGTATAAAAAAAGCTATAGAAAATTTTCTAAGGCATGAAATATCAATAAATATTTTAAAGATTTTGAATCTCTTTGGAATGTGAAGTCTCATTAAGGTGCAAGTTCTTACATTTAGAGAGAAATAGAAGTGAGCTTGGTGATTTACAAATCTGACAGAAAAAAAAGTTGGTAAAGTTTAATCTGATTCTTATTTTAAATCAAATGGTACAATATACTTTAGCAATTCCCAAATAGCATGTTCAAATTAGTTTACATATTTCTTTCTGCCTTTTTATACCTCAGCCACCTGATCCCCACCCTCTTCTGCCCCTGCTTTTCTTGGTGAGTCTCAATGCTTATTAGTTATTAGTGACTCTGGAAATTCTATGTAAAGCAATTTATCTGTTCCAAATTCTTGCTTCTGCATAAATTCTACTCACCTGTTAATATGTAGCACATGAAAATATATGTTCTATGTGTTAATATTTGGTTAATAGGAATGAATTTGGAGAAGACCATGACTAATTGCAAGAATTTTTCAAAGCCATAAGATGTAAATAAAAAAAGTCTACAGATTCTACAAAGCTAATTCAAAGTAACATTTTGGAACTTATACTAAAATTTTTCTTATGTCTGAATTGCAGATTAATTTATGAATTTGTGGTTGTTTCATCAGAATTGTGAAAGATTTCCATTTTATATTTCTTGCTTTAAATCTGGAGAATTTGTGGTATTGATCTAAACAAAGAAACAACTTGACTAAGTTTGCATTCTGTTCAAGTTTTTTTTTTGGAAGGAAAATTCAAAATACTTTTAAATTTAAACTTATATTACTAATAATTGTAACAAATGCCTTCCAATATTTTCAAACTTTATAAAACCATTTCCATGTCTATAAATAGCAATAAAATTTTACTTGTTTTTAATATGCTTGTCACTAGACAAGGATTTTTTAAGACCTATCACTTAGCATTATATTTTGGGGAAAATATTTCTTATTTTCAATTTGCATCTATTCTCAATAACTAAAGCTATTATGAGATTTACCTTTCTAAACGTATGGTGCTTATTTCAAGTTACACTGACAATGCCCTTTAAAGTCTAATTAACTAATTACATTAAAAGATTTATAATTAGTAAGCTGCTGTATTTTAAGAAAATGATAATATATTGATTGCATATTCTATACAATTATGTATAATTACATATACTTGAAAAATTCATCACCTAGTCTTATCAATTTTAATGAGATATTTTCTCTATGGAATTAACTTTGGTTGTATGAGTTAACCTTAATAGCCTACTACAGGAATTCAAAGATCTGCGTGTAAGACAATGAGAATGATTGTATTATGCTACAATTTTGAATCTTCTCTAATTAATATTTATATTTGAATATATTAGGACATATGCCATTTTCACCATTTTTTACCAGAGTTAGGCAGGCAGAAAAACTTTCTTTTCTAGTAGAAGTGATGAAAACATTTGTGAAGATAAGGACAAGCAATTTGAGGCAGAGGATAATGCATGTATCATTATTTGCTTTAGGAATAATCTTATGATGATTGCCTTGTGAATTTCATGTACTCCACAGTTCTTTTTCACTATTTTTCAATGTTGTCATTGAACCACATAAAATAGAATCCATTGGGAATACTTGATGTCCAGTTACACATTTAAGAGATGGACCTACTGAACAAAATAGGTCTAATATTTTAAAGGAATCCCTTTAATGTAATAAATAAAGTTTGAAAACATACCTCCAGATATGGGAATTTTAAATAAGAAAATTACTACATATTAGTGATTCCCAAATTGACCATTCACAAACACGTATATGGTAGGAGGTTTACTCTGTTGCTAAGCATTTTGGGGTCCTGAGACTTCTAAGAATTATATACAATAATGAAAAGAGTCAATATGAAAATTAAAGTTGATGGGTAATTATTGTGATGAGGGATATGCATCCTTAATTTTCAGTTAGTTCAACAGATATTAATTGATTGCCTTTTACTTTTTAAAATATTTATTTTCAGTTTTTAGGTGGACAGAATATCTTTATTTTACATTTATGTGGTGCTGAGGATCAAACCCAGTTTCTCACTCTACCACTGAGCCAAAACTCTAGCCCCATGTGTTTTACTTTTTTGGGGAATAAAAATACTTTTATATTTCTCATTCATTCTTTCATACATCCTTTCGATATTTATATGTTTAGCACCTACTGTATTCTGGAAACTTGTGGGAAATGAAGTCAAATGTATGACCCTTGATTCCTTGGAATTATCAGCCTGGTGACAGAGACAGAAAAAAAATACAGAAATAATCATAAAATTACAATCATGTTAAGTGCTATGAAATAATGTTCCATGAAGCTATAAGCACATTTTGGGATAAAAGATAGTAAAACTTCATATGTGAGGAGTGAATGAAAGCTCAACAAATCACAGCAGGGAGGCTGGAAAGAGCATCCACTGGATGAAGGAAATGTTATGAGTACTCCTGAAGTGTCCAGATTGCATAAACTATGACAAAAATTTGTAAAGATACTATCTAATGATGGCATTAATTATCTGTGGGAATGTAGAATAGTTTTAAAGAATAAAATAAGATTTTATTTGTTTTAATATTTTTGCTTAATTTATTAAATCAGTGTCCAAGTGAATAATTATTTAGTATAGGGCACAATCAAGTTGAACAATGTTAATTTAGAATATATTAAACTCTAAGAATCAGTTTAGTAAGTCCTAATTGACAGTGCCATGAGTTTGATGGTACTGTTATCACTTTAAATTTGATAACCTAGAAATGCAGTAATTTCTATATCTACAGTGTAAAGAGGGAACATTGAATGAGTAAAGAGTGTACATATCTCAGATGGGCAAGGTTGTTTTACTTCAATGCCATGCATTTAGTTTAATAAACTATCTTCATTTGACTTTATAGTCTAATTTATACTTTTTAGTATTTTTGTATATCCAGCATCTGGAATCTCATTTGCAGGATAAATTTCTTCACAAAATCAGACAGATCCTGCCTCTCACCACAGAAATTGAAAATGTTAGGCACTTCCAGTTTAGATGGTGCACATGACTTAAGTCTCTCCAATCGAGGTCCTCAGGGCCACTGGGCATCAGGAAGATTTAAAAACAGAACTATACATCATGAGACACCTTTGACAGCTTTGGTTCCCCAGCATAATTATTAATGTTATTAATTACCTCTTTCTCTTTCAGAAGCACAAATTTGAACTATCTACTGTGAAGTTCCTCTTGTGGCAGAGGAGGATGGAATCAGAATGTAGCAGTACCAATGCTACAGGTAGTCTACAGGTAGATTTTGAAAGAACTAACAAGGCTTGTCGTTGGAGAAAATGCCCGTTTATTGAGGAACAGCTCTGCATACTTATAGAGCCCGGGGTGATTTGACAGTTATGAAAGTTTAACAGTTTTGGCACGGGGTGCTTTCTGATTGGTGGGTAAGGACCATGTGATCCAGCAGGGCTAGTCTGATTGGTGGGTAAGGATCATGTAAGCCAGCAGGGCTCACCATTGGAGGACTCTTTTCGGGGGATGGGAAAGTTAGTCTTTGGAGCCGGGGCGACTCCCAACATTTCTCCCTCTTTGTTATTAAATGAGAGTGGGCCGTCTCGACTCATTCTGGCTTCTTCCTGCTGAGATGGGGCAGCGTGGGAGAATCAGAGAGGAGGGAAGTAAGGAGCCCCAACAGGAGGGCGGAGAAGACTGGTATAACTTCAGGAACCAGATCAATGAAAGTTCCTTGCCACCACAGATCCATGATGATGTCAGTCCATTTGGCATAGGTTTCGACTGGAGGTATCATCAGTAGCCAGGAGTTGGTAATTGTGGCAGAGGAGGATAAAGGAGGTAAAGGAGAAGCTGGTTAAAAGCTTGATTAGAAATTTTTTACCCACCTGAGTCTGAATGAACTTTATGATAAAGGGAAGGAACAGGCACAGGGAGTTTTTAAAGCCCAAATCTAATGGGGTCTTTGGGTCTTCAAGCTGCCTTGTTGGCACAAGGGGGTTAAGTGTTCAGCCTTGAGTGGGGGCTTGGGCGTTTGGGCTTGAAGCAAACAGGTGATAAAGAACCAGACAGAGGGTTTGAGAAGCCAGGTTATCCTGCAGCTAACTTTGTTTGGCATGCCCTGCAGACCAGCCTGTCCTGTACCTAACACCCTCAATTCCACTCTTCATTCCTAGTCCAATCAAACTCTCTCCTACCTGGGTGTCTCTGAAACCAGCTTGCTTCTCTCTTTACCTTTCTCTGGCCCTTGGATCCCAAAATATCTTTTCCCAGCTTTCCCTAGTCTTGTCTTTCTTCACACCAAGAAAGCACGGGCTTTGTAATAAAGAAGGCAGCTTCTCCCATGCTCTGAACGAAGGCGGCCAAGGGAGGGCAGGGGCCCGTTTTTACCAGATTTCCCTTTGAGAGCAGTCAGATCTCTCCAGGTTTTATGTGAAACACCTCAACCTTAAATACTGATACTTGAAATTCTTATGAAACTAGGAGGGTAAACAAAACACACATGTTCCTCCTTAGGCCCAGAAGGCAACTGATAAAGTGCTCTCTTATGATAAAGGTAGTTCACACTTATTCAGGGGTCACCATGCTCCAGACATCTAAGTGGTCTATCAGAAGGACAACACACAATGGTCCCACTACCGGCAAGATCCAAGCAAGTAGGGGGTCGGTAAGGAAGAGAAGGGGGTCTGGCTGGAGAGGGCCCTTAGGGTCACTTGCCTTGAATATAGGGCAAAGAGAGGATCCAAGAGGGGCCAGAAATGAAGGGGAGCATTAGGAGAATCCATTTATGGAACATTGGGCTAAGAACAGAGACATGGGAGAGGCAGAGCTTGAGGAGATCTTGTGGGGAGGGATGATAAGAGTACTTAATGACAGGTGATGATTGTTAGCTCTTCTGATGATGTAGGAGCACCTGGCTTAAGCCTGGAAATGTGAATCCACGGGGTAAGTTGGTTATTAGACAGCTTGAGTTTGGCCGCCAAGGGAGTACACATAATCACCTGAGCAGGACCCTTCCATTTTGGTTTTAGAGGGGGCTTTTCCACCGGTAGACAATAGGAAACAAGTTGACCAGGTGTTAAGGAGGTAGTGTTTTGAAAGAGACTGGGGTAAGGAAGGAGCCAGTCTTGATAGCGCCAGAGTTCAGAGCGTAGATAGAAGAGGAGGGGCAGGGCATCTGTAGGCAATCTGGGAGGAACGAGGGGACAGCCATACATGACTTTGAAAGGTGAGAGATTAGAAGGCGTCTTTGGCAAGGCCCTAATGCACAATAAAGCCAATGAGAGCACTTTTACCCAGTCCAGACTTAATTCCATGGTGAGCTAGGTGAGGGTCTCTTTAAGGGACCGATTGGTTCTTTCAACCTTTCTGGAAGCCTAGGGGAGGTAAGGGCAATGGAAATGCCAAGGGAGCGATAGCATGTGAGCCAGTCCCTGAGTTATCTGCGAGGTGAATTCTGGGCTATTGTCTGATTAGATAGAAGTGGGCATCCCAAAATGGGGGATTATGTGAGTCAACTACCGTGGAGGCCTGCTTGTTAGAAGTGGGAAAGGCTTGTTTTTTACTCGGAGCATGTTGGTGAAATCAATCTGCCAGTCAGCAGCCAAGGTATGACTGCGGGCCTGATGAGAAGGGAAAGGTTTAGGTTTTAATGGAGTATTGGTATTGGTTCTCTGGCAGATATGACAAGCGGAAGTAATCTGTTGTAGGAGGGTCTTATCGCATGGGGAAAGGGTGGAAAGGGAGTGAAAGAAAGTAGTTACACTCTGTGGACTAGAATGGAATAGAGAGTGGAGAAACTGGAAGAGTTGTTGGAGATCTTTGGGCCAATTCCCGGTGGTTATGAAGAATAGTGGAGAGGGTGGCTGATGGAGCCGCTTGATCAGCCTTGGAATTCCCCATAGTAGTAACGGAGGAGTCAGTTTGATGGGCCTTGCAATGGATTATTCCCAGTTGGGAAGGCAGCCTGGAGGCTCGTACTAGGCCAGAAATAAGTGTGGAATTAATGACTGCTGTCCCTCTGGTGGTAGCCCCCTTTCTTTCCAAATGGCTGTGTGGGAGATCAGGATATGGAAGACGTATTCTGTATATGGGAGAGGGTTTTTCTTCCACTAGCTCGCATGCCCTGTTGCAGCTATAAGTTCAGCTTGTTGGTTGGTGGTATTGGGTGGGAGAGGTTTTGCCTCTATGATGGATGAGAGGGAAACGACAGCATACCCCGCCACTTTAACCCCTTCGTGTATAAGAGGACAAGGGTCCCTCAGAAATGGTGGTAGGGCAGGATAAAATCATCTCTAATACCTCCAGGCATTTGTGGATGGGATCTTGTGAGAGAGAAGATGGGAGGAGGGAGGCAGGGTTTAATGGAAAGAAGGGCTGAAAAGAGATGGAGGGATTTTCAAGGACAGACAAGGAGGGATAGAACCCTGGAAGGAGGAAGTGACTGTAGCCCCTTGTAAGTGAGGAAATCCTTTAGATGGTGAGGAGATAAGATGGTTAGCGGGGAGCCAAAGGTAAGCTTGTGTGCTTCTTTCTGGAGGTCATGGGCTGCTGCTAGGGCTCTGAGTCATGGGCCAGCCCCTGATGGTGGGGTTGGATAGGTAAGCCACTGGTGCAAATGTGGGGCCATATTCCCAGAACGCCCAGACTTTGTCCCTGTTTTTACATAGAGGGTAAAGGGTCAGGAGAGATTGGGAGATGCAGGGTGGGTGCCCAGAGGAGGGTCTTTTTAAGGATTGTAAAGGGCTTCCCTGCCACTGAGGGTAGGGTTTCATCTTGGGGTCCCTTGGCCAGATTATATAGCAGCCTGGCGAGGAGGGGGAAATTCCAGGCCCTTAAGTCCCCAGCCAAATCCAAGAAGATAAGATGTTTTCTGTCTACTGTAATGGCTTTTTTCCCTTGAGAGATAGAGAACCCTAGATATGTGACCTCTTTACATGCTATTTGGGCCTTTTGTGGAGAGGCCCAATATCCCTTTAGGGCCAAGAAATTAAGTAGGAGAACTGTGTCATCTGTTGAGCACACTTTTTATGGTCTAGAAGTATTTGTAGAGGTTTGCAAGAGGTGCAGAGAGCAGAATTGGATCAGAGCAAGAAGAAAGCCTGGAAGAATTCCTTAGAATGGAGGGATCTAAGGGATAAGTGGGCCATGCCTGGGTGCTATATTTGATCCAAGAGGCATTGTAGGGGAGAGTCAACTGGCAGAGAGGACACATTACCCATGTAAGGAGGAGGGAAGAGGACTCAGAGAAGGAGGAAACTGATTTATTGGCAAAAGGGGCATCCCGGCTAGAGCCAAAAAATCAGGAATGCCTAAATGGCAGGTTTGAGGTGCAGAGATTGGTCGTCACTGAATCCTGACAGTCAAAGCTCTCGTCCTGGACAGAGACGGAGCCGTGGAAGACCTTGGCCAAGGCTTTTCGGGACCCCTCCTGGAGAGGCCAGATACCCCCAGGGCTGAAAAGAGAGGAGAGGCAGGGCAAGAGAGAGGAAGGGGAGGGTAAGTATCTCTCTAGCAGCTGAGTCTTAAAGATGAGAGGACTAGGACTTTCTAGGACTTTTTAATCTGCCCAAGGAAGGAGTCCCTAAGGGCTACCGTAGCCTTAAAGGCTGTAGTGGGGTGCTTTCCTCCCTGCAGGTGGGCAAAGAGATTTGCCAGACAATAATCAACATATTGCAAGAGGGTGGATTCAGGGCACTGGCAGTGAAAAGATTGGAGTTTGGAGGCCAAGGTTTGTCCAAAGAGGTGTGGACTATCTTGAGATCCCTGAGGAGGGACAGTCCAGGTTATGACCAAGAAGTAGGTGGCAGTGTGGGGGATCTGAGACAGCAGGGTGTATGGGTTGGGAACCAAAGGATGTATGGGCCTAACGGAGGTGTTGATGAGTCGTAGGTCCTGAACTAAGCAATAGGACCCGTTGTGCTTTTTTACCACTAGTATGGGAGTAAGGGGAATGAGCAGAACGGAGGTACCCCTTGCTAAGAAGGTCCTGAATAATAGGCTGAACAATCGGGCCAACCAGGGTCGACTTTTTAGTATGGTGTTTCATGTCAGCCTCACAAGTGGAGCAGAATGGCCAGTCTTCTGCTAAAAGGGCCAGAAAAGTGAGCAGGCGAATTCTGGGGCCTGACTGATGCCAGGAGCCCAGATATTGATTTTGTATTGAATTTAGAGAGAATATCTCAGTCCAGCAAAGGAACTGGACATTAGGGCATAACTAGGAACATCTGAGAGAATGGGAAGTTGTCTATAGAACAGAGTAATAGGGAGTCTTTTTTGGATAGATGGTCTTTCCTCCTACTCCGACAATAGGAGAGGTGGACGGCACTGTTTGCCCCCAGAATTCTGTCAGGACTGAGAAGGTAGCCCTGGTGTCAAGGAGAAAGTAAACCTTGCGCCCATCCACCTGAATCTGCACCCTGCGTTCCTGTCTCATTATGGCTGGGGACAAGGACCCAAGACTCTGTCAATGGATTGCCATGCCCAGAAGGTCAGAGGGTTCCCTGGCCATAGGCCTCCTACAGGATCTAGGACAGTCAGAGCCCCAATGACCTTGCTGTTGATATTTAGGGCATGGGGTATGCAGAGTGTCAGGGCATGCCCTGTCCCAATGTCCCTCCTTGCCACACTTGAAGCAGGCATCCGGGGTGTTTTGACCTGCAGTGATGGGCGGAGACCCGAGGAAGCATCCTACAGGGGCTGGGTGAGCATAAAAACCTTAAAGGCTACCGCCAAGATCTCAGTCTGGGGGATAGCAGGGCCTTGTTCAAGCTTTTTTAGTTTGGTCCAGATGTCAGGGTAGTTCTGTGAGAAGAAATACGTCATAAGGACATGACAGCCATCTGGGGTTTCGGGATCTAGGTTACTACTGAAGGGCTCTTGTAAGCCAATCCAGAAATTCTGATGGGGTCTCTTGTAATTTTTGGAAATTGACAGCCGTACGTGTAACTTTTTTGAGCCCAGCAATAATATATGCGGAGAATCGGTCCCTACTCTGTATGCCAGCTTGTGTATTATAATCCCAGTTGGGAGTTTGATCTGGGGCAGCAAGTGGCCCCAGAGGGTGATTGGGATTAACTTGATGAGTTTCATCCTCATGGGCTTTGGCAAGTTCCCAGACTCTGCATTCCTCTAGAAGGAGAGTATTAGCCAATAACATATAAGTGAGGCTATAAGCCTGGAGGACCCATTGAAACTCTCAGGACCTAGTTTGGGGGGGGGGACTAAAGGTGTCGGCCAAGTCGGGGGGAGCACTTGAGGGGCTAGATGGAGCCAATGGGGGATGTCTGTAGGCAGGGGGTTCATCTGCCAGATAGGTCAGGGTGAGAACGAAGAAGAGAAAAAAAGCCTCAACATAGGGGATCTCCTTCCACTTTTTCGAGCGCTGGCAGAAGTTAAACAGATCTCTGAGAATTGTGGGATCTAGGGATCCTCCTAGGGTCCATTGACTTTGATTGTCTAATTGATAGTAAGGCCAATCTTGTGTGCAGAATTTAATAAGGGGGAGTCTGCAGGGAGGGAAGAAGAGGCCCCCATAGGTCAGGAGAGGGACAAGGGTGGTTAAGAGAGAGAGAGAGAGAGAGAGAGGAGTGCCTGTTCTTCCACCCCTCAGTAACTCCTGCTCATGAACTGGGCTCCAGAGAGTCCATCATGACCATGAAGATCGTGATGGGGTGCGTTCTCTCCTCCAGATTGGGCATCAGATCACGGTCAAAGCCCCTGCGTAGCCCGTCTGAAGTTGGATACCCCATAGGGGAACTCACCTGCTGAAGAGCCAGTGTTGTGTGAGTAGTAGCAGCGCTCAAAAGAGTGGACGAGGATGCCAAGCCTTGAAAGAGGGGGACTTGAGCAGTGAGGCATTCCCCCATCCCGGGTTTCGGCACCAATGAAAGAACTAACAAGGCTCGTCATCGGAGAAAATACCCGTTTATTGAGGAACAGCTCTGCATATTTATAGAGCAGGAGGTTTGACAGTTGACAGTTTAACAGTTTTGGCACAGGGTGCTTTCTGATTGGTGGGTAAGGATCATGTGAGCCAGCAGGGCTAGTCTGATTGGTGGGTAAGGATCATTTGAGCTAGCAGGGCTAGTCTGATTGGTGGGTAAGGATCATGTGAGCCAGCAGGGCTCACCATTGGACAGCTCTTCTCCAGCGATGGGGAAGTTAGTCTATGGAGCCGGGTTGACTCCCAACAGTTTCTAGCATCTTATGTTGGAGCAAGAAAGAAGCAGGACTTCCTTTTGTACAGCCATTATTGGAATGGTTTGTGCATATGTCCACTCTTGGCTACAAAATCCTCTATTTTAAGCCTCCCAAAGGTGAAAAATATGCATAAGACTTTTTTGTTTCATTATCTTCCTCATTCTCCCTTCTTCTATCCTTTCTTTGCTTTCTTTCTGTTGTCCATTTCAGAATTACTTAAGATTCTTTCAGAGCTGATTCTGCAGTCTTCTGGGATGTTCTACCCAGATAAAATTATTTTCTTCTCTCTTAAAAGGTAGACTATAAACTGGGCATGGTAGCACATGCCTGCAATTCCAGCAGCTCAACAGCTCCATAGATTGAAACAGATCATGAGTTCAAAGCCAACCTCAGCAAAGGTGAGATGCTCAGCAACTCAGTGAGACCCTTTCTCTAAACAAAATATAAAATACTGGTGGGGATATAGCTCAGTGGTTGAGTGCCCCTGAGTTCAATTTTCAGTATCAATAAATAAATAATTAAATAAATAGCAACAACAAAAGGTAGAATATATCAGATATTATTACCCTATGCACATATATGATTATTATGACTGGTGTAACTCTACAGCATGTATAACCAGAAGAATGAGAAGTTAAACTTCATTTATGTATGATATGTCAAAATGTATTCTACTGTCATGTATAACTAATTAGAACAAATTAAAAAATATAAACTATTTGCCTTTTCTCTAAACATTGGGTATTAATGTCTTATAATGGAGCCATAGGAATGAAACTTCTCAGTATGCTGTAAATAGTACAAAATTTTGTAGTCTTTTAAAATGTTATTATTCTAAAAAGAAGTAGGGACTTTTACAGCATTTCATTGTAATTTAATTGTAAACACATTTCAATTGAGAATCTCTTTGGTACATCTCTATAATTATTTCTATTTTTAAATCTTTAAATGAAAAATATCTGAGACATCATATATATATATATATATGATGTATATTTATTTAAATAAATATTTAAATATATATATATTTATTTATTTATACAGATGCATGTGTATACACACACATACACATATGTACATATGAATTTATGTATACAAATTCCCTGAAGTGTTTACTGGTTTGACCATCTCACTAATAAACCATCAATAATCATTAATATCATTATAATAATGAGAATTAATACATATAAAAGTATATATACCAATAATTTACAGAATATTTAGTGTTTTTAAACATTTAATTTCACTCACAAAGCTCCAAACCTTGAGTTCCTTTGAAATAAAACCTTTCTTTCTATTGAGAGATCAATATGACTAAACCACAAAATAATATATGAGCAAATTAATTTTTCAACCCTTAGTTGTTACAGAAACTTATTTTAACATTCTGTCACATAGATTTGATTTTACACAGAAGTACACACCTTTTTCTAACTCTGCGTCTTGTGACATCATCTAGGTAGATTGAAATTGGCCATGATGGAACGTTTTACATCATGAAACTAAGTAAACTTACAAATTGGGGCTCCCCTCCAAAGCTAGAGTGTTAGTTAAACATTTTCCAGCATAGCCCTGATTTAAAGTTCCTTAGGAAGTACATCTCTTATCTGAGTATGATGAAGATGTAGCACTTACTTGGACCCAATAAATAAAATTGTTTAATCTCTACTCCTGGTAAGATATAGTAGAGAGCAACAGAACAATGCTCCCACCGCTAAACTGGAAAAATCCAATTAATTTATAAATTAATATTTTAAAAATATGAAAGGGAATTTAGAGAAGCAAGGACAATAGGAATGGAATTACATATTTAAAGTCTTCCAAGGTGAGCAGGGTTCACCTTTTTTTTTTCTTGAAGGCAACATTGTGATTAGTACAAGATGTAAGCCATCAATGGGGTACAGGGGGCAAACAAAGGCATGTTGCCTGAAGCTGGAGGGACACCTAGAATTCTGGAGACAGTGGTATATGCTAAAGCATTAGAAACAAAAAAAAGAAAACAAAACAACTTTTAAAATTTGTCACAGATACATGTGATTAGGAAACAAATATCTTCTGGGATAGATGCGAATTTTATGTTTGGGTTAGGTTTACCCTTGAGATATCTGCCAGATTTTTCTTCCAAGCCTGAGGAGAAGCTACCCTTTAGACTTCTTGGAAGTTCCTTATGCCCTTTGTAGAAATTGAGGATGTACCAGGGAAGATCAAGTCTTACTAAACCTGGGAAAAAACCTCAACTGCCTGAATAACCAATTGAATTGATATGATCTGTCCCTCAGCCTAAGGGCCTAACAGAGAAAAAGACAGAAAGCTCTCTGGTGAGAGATATTTATTATCTCAAGTCCATGTTAGTTTACATACCAATTCTAGTGTATATGTAAAAATTATTATGAATGTGAAAAATAAATTAGACTCTCATTTCAAATAAAAACAAAGGCAAAAGATAATAGAATACTCATAAATGACTGATAGACTAAATCAGCAGAGAAGGAATTTGAAATACTTATAAAAATTGTAATAAAACGTATAAGAAAAAAATGGAAAAATGATAGAATCAATGGAAAATCGGAATCTACAAGAAGGCTAAATAGTCATATAGCATCGGAAAGAACAATGTGTTAAAAAAAATTGTTGAACATCAAACTGGATAAAGGTAAACAATAGGTTGGTGAAGATGATGAGAGATACAGCAAGAACATCCAATCAGAGCACAGAGGAGGAAAACGGAGAACTAATGTGCTAATGCAAGATCAAGGATATAGTAGCGAAGAAATTTTCAATATTTGATATTAGCTACTCATTAATAGTAGTTGTAGTTCTCTGAAAAGTTAATAAAACTGAAATATCTTTAGAAAACCAATTAGGAGCAAAGAGAAAAAAATCTATATCACAAATAAATGAATTCAATAGGATATAAACATTATTAAATCTCCTAGAAGACATTATTTATGACTTCATGAAAATAAAGTCTAAACTTTGTATAAAATGGAAAAAATTTCTGAAAACAATTATCTCACAGTAATTTAAAGTAAAAATTGTAGTAACCATTAACAGTTATAGATCTGACAAAATATTAACTCTTCCTTTAAAATCTCTCTTTCTCTCTTACTCATACACACACACACAACCAGGGACCATTGACTTCACCACTGAATTCTTCCAAATATATCAAGGTAGACAAGATTAGCCCAAACTTTTGGACAACAGAAAAAGAAAAGGCATCCTAATATTTATTTCAAAACATTGCCAGTACATCATACTGAAGAAAATTTACAAGCCCTCTCTGATATAAACATAGTAATAATCTCAAACAAAATATTAAATAAATCAAACAATATATGTTTTGAAATCATTCTTCAATTATGGAGTAATTATGTAATTATCACTAATATTTAAAGATCAATAGATTTATCCAATATGTCAACACAAATATGAAGAAAAATCACATGAGTATCTCAGTAGATGCAGATTTAGAACTCTTATTTTAAGAATTCTTAGAAAAATAGAAATGAGTAAGAACTTTCTTAATCTGCTAAAGAATATCTTTTTTAAAAAGCGCATCATTTTAAAACCTTACTCTATCTAGATCTCTAGATGGCATCCTCACCAATAATGTATTTTAATTTTCCACTAAGGTTTGTAAGAGAAAGACCCACTATGTCACTAGGATTTAATATCAACTACAGTGAGTTAAGAAAATAGCACCAAATAAATAAAGCACTTGCATAAACCATGCTTAGTTGAGAGGTCTACAAAGGGCCAGGATGGATTTAAAAGGCATTTTTCTATTACCTCCGTTCCAGTAACTCTAGAAGACCTGAATTTTATCTGTTGACTCTGAGCACTAGTAAGATGTGACTTTCTAAGTTAGCTTCAAAAGCTTCGTGCTATACGGAACGGAGATAGCCACAGGCCAAATATCAAGAGATTTTAACAATGGTGTTCTTAATTTTTATGAGTTGACTCCTTCTGGATTCTTTTTTAACTTTAATCACTTTTAAAAGACTTAAATAATTTTAGATATATTTTCAGAGTTTATAACAGTTATCCTAAATCATACTTAATTTTCTTCATTATTATAAAAAAGCAAAATTTTGCCAACCATCAGAACACAGTGATTATTAGAATACGTAAAATTAATATATTTGTTTCACAAAAGTGATATCACTCATAATATAAAAACAGAAACCTTGGAGTGGGAAAAGATATTCTCAATTCCTATATTCAAGAAATACTTGTTTCCAGGGCTGGGATTGTGGCTCACTGGTACAGCACTTGCCTAGCAAGTGTGAGGCACTGGGTTAAATCATAAGCACCACATAGAAATAAATAAGTAAAATAAAGGTGTATAAAAAAAGAATATCCAGAATATTTTTAAAATGCTTTTAAAAAAGAGAGATGCTTGTATCCAGAACATATAAAAGTTTTGTTCATCAATAAGTAAAAGCTAGAAAAAGCAATAACATTTAAGAAAAAGTGATCAATTTTATTCATTATTAGGGAAATGCAAATTAAAAATACATAGAGAAGCTACTACATGTTTCCTATGATTGCTAAAATAGAAGAAGAAAATAATAAGTGTAACAATAAATGTTGATAAGAATGTGGAAAAATCAAAACAATTAGACCTTGGTATAAGAGTAGAGTCTCTTGCAATTACTACTAAAGTTGATCATGTGCATACCTGATTATTGAGCAATTTCACTTACAGATTTATACCAAATAGAAATACATACCAATCCTCCCTAAAATACATACATTAAAATTCTCATATCAACACTATGTATGCATTCTTTCCTCAAATTGGAAAAGAATCAATGGCCTGTAACATCATAATATATACATTAATTATACATATTCATCCAATTATATGATGAGAAAAATTATAAAGAATAAACAGTAAATATACCCAGCATTTTATATGTCCAGCTCACAAAAATGGTATGTAAAATAAGTCACAAAAGAATATAAGATGCATTCCACTTATATCAAGTGCAAAGAGTAATTGATGCTTTTAGCATGAGAACAACTTAGGGGTACTCATAATGTTGTTTTTGGTTGTTATGTGGGAATAGTTGTTTTGCACAAATTAATAATGTTTCTGATTTTTTATGTGGGCATATTTATTTCATAGAAATTAATTTTTTAATATAATTATGATATGTTTAAATATATTATTAGCTAGAATGATAGTGACATCCCTTAAAATGTTATGCTAAATATTAAAATATTTTAATGCTATATATTCCTCAAACTTAAAACTCTGATATTAAAGCACTTTTCTGAGACAGATAAAAGAACAAATTAATTTTACAATAAACAAATTTTTCAATGTGGCTTCATAGACATTATGACTCAGAATATCAAGCTCATCTCTTAACTCCTTGCATTTGATTTGTACACACATGCTTGGCTATTTTGAAAAGGTCCAACATATCTTCACAATATTTTTATAATGTCTGCTTCCTTTCCTACTTACTTTACAAATGCTTGTCCAAAATATGAATTAAATCTTATGATATTGTTTCTCATAAAGCTATGATGAAAACAAATTTATGGAGAGTGGTGATTTTGGAGTATACTTGCTTACCCTTTATTTATATGCCTGGCACATCTGTATCAGAATTTTCATTTGTTAAAGTCTTCAAAAACTGCATATCTTCTAAGCATTAGGAGAAGCCTTTCAAAACAACATACCTCTCTATTATTCTCCACTTTACAAGTCCACTTCCCTTCCCCCTCCCTCAAAGGGCCCCAAGCCCTTCAGGCCTTGAATCATGTCACTATCATTCTAGCTAAAGGGAACCAGAGAGCACTCCCTTGGGTTCCTATTAACACCTGCTACTTAATCAGCCAGAGGGGCTGTTGGTGACTGATGGCAGATAGTTCCCTCTATTCGTCCCTCCTCCCTCCCCAGAGGCTGTACCACCATTGCAGCCATCTCAGCCTGAGGAGGGAGAGTAACAGAGATTGGGCGACACAGCAAGTTAGAGAAGCACATCCAATTGTTCAAAAGCTGGAATTTGTTAGTAGTAAATTCCCAGTTATAAATTTGCAAACCAAGAACATGCAGCTGTGGAATGTATTAGCTGAAAATCTGTAATTTTTCAGCTTTCAGCTTCATAAATATTTTAGGTATTGTACAAATACAGCAGCAAATAGTAATAGAGACCTCCCTGGATAGAAGGCAGCTACTGATAAGATGTATGTAGCTAAGCATAGGGGGTCCTTACATTTTGAACGAGGAATAAGTTTAGCAGTACAGCCATCTCTAATTTAGACTGTTTTCTTAATCTGCTGCCAGGGGACCATGCTGGGTGATTCACAATAATGAACTCCACCTGGATGCTCTGTAAATCTGAACAAGAGAACTAACTGCAGCCTACTAACTGTTGTTACCACAGATCTGGTTGAGTGAGCTCTAATTTGATCATTAAGTGACCATCCCACCAAGGAACCATGAGAACTGTGTAGAGTCTGCCATTCCCGGATAGTGCAAGAAAGGCTGAATATTTAAATAAGATTATTGTGAAGTAAAATGATCAGTTTTAAAGAGAAAAACTGATAGGTTTTGGAACAATAAAACAAATGAATATTAAATATTTAATTTTGAACCAGTGGATCTTAGGGTAATTTTAATGTGATCTGTATTTTTAAGAGGAAAAAAGTAATATAAAAATTTATTACAGACAGGAGATGTCTACTAAAATTATTTTAACACCATTATACAATTGATGCCAGTGAATTCGCCTACAATAGCTATAATACTCAGAGCATCTGGCTTTATGTGAATAATAAACTAAGTTACAAATTGAAATGTATTGCATAATAAAGTATATCAAATGAATACTAATTTTATAAGCACAGAATGTATATGTCATTGTTGCATAACAACAATGATGAAATATCATGAGAAATGTTTATCTGTGTCTTGGAAGTTGGAAGGTACAAGTAGAACTGTCTCTTGGATTCTTTTTTTTTTTTTTCCTGAAATTGGTTACCTTTTTAATGTAATTTAACAAGACCATGACTAGTACTGCTGCTGCTTTTGTTGCTTTGTCAAAGCCCTTAATAATTAATCAGAGCTAAGAATTAACCAAAAAGGTCATTGGTTGAGTTGCCTATAGTCCTTAATTAAAATTAATTTTTCTTCCATTTCCTGTTACAAATGCTTGTTCACTTGGGTAGACAATTACTGATATACTTTGTGTATTCTTCCCAATTCTGATAGCAGAACAAATATAAAACTTGTTCATTTGTAAAACACCCCCTCCTTATTTGCAGTACTTGCACTTTTGGTGATCAGCTGGGGCACTTGTTAGATTTACCAACGGACTTTGCAGCAAAACAAGCCAATAAAGAATCCACTTACATATTCATGAATTTATTCTATTGTTTTTTTTTTGGCTTAGCTAGATTTTGGTTAAACTTCATTGAAATTTTGATAATGTTCTCTCCTATCTTGGGGGAAATTATGTTTGATTGAAAGAGAAATTTAGTGTCTAGATTTGTTAGTATGTACATGTGTGCATAGATTCTCTAAAAAACACATTGTTACACAGCCAGTTATCATTATTTTTAAATATATAATGCATTTTTTAAAAATTATGAACATCTGCATTCTCATTAATTTTACAAAGAAATTAAGGTTAATTTTCAATTAATGTTATTTTATGGTAGACCAACTATGGAATTGACTGAATCAAAGAAAATCATTCTTCTCACTGGAAGTATATTGGAAAGGCTTAACATCCTGGAGTGGGGATTTTGTAGTGGGATTTTCACCATTAGGTGGGAGTCAGCTGAGATGATGTTCCTTTTAACACAAGTATTTTGTGTTCATACCCTCATGATTAGTTACAATTTAGAGAACTCTAGGCATCAGGTAGAAAGGAAAAAGAAAAATAATTGGCAAGAATTCTGCTTTAAAAAATTTGAGAGGCTTAGATCAAGAGAAACTAAAATTATATAAAAATAAATCAGAGTAATGTTAACAGATTGGATAACACATTTCTAGCTGAGTATACAAATGCTAAGAAGATTTTTGAAAAGATGGTTAATGAAGAAAGTTTCCATTAGAAGGTCTATTTTGAACCTATTCACAGTTAGGACATATTCACTTCTATAATTCTTCTGAAATACTCATCTTTCAAGCTTTTCAATTCCAATTACTTTTTTGTCTTGGATACACTGATATCAGAAGCTATTCCACAGTAGACTTTCCCAACTCAGTAATAGCATCTCCAAATCTTGTGTATGCACAATTTATCTACATAAAATGTAGATCTATAGGCTAGCCATTTTACCAAATAATAGACTACATAGAAAAATCTACTGTCATATTTTAAAACTTTAATGCTACTTTCTCGAGAATTAGTAGATCAATTGGGAAAAATACGACAACAGAAATGATTTCGAACACTTCCAAATATTGTGACTTAATGTATAGAACATTACTTCAAATATTACAATAAACATTCTTTTCAATGCATGTGGAACATATAACAAAATAAACCATATGGTGAACTTTAAAAATAATCTCAATCAATTCAGAGTTTTTAAATCATAGAGTATTCTCTCTGACAATAAAAATTGTATTAGAAATAAATAATAAAAATCTAGAAATTCCAAAATGTTTGAGGATTAAGTAGTAAAATACTAATAATTAATGGGTCACAGTAGAAACCATGAGAACAACTGCACCAAATATTAAAACAGCTTATATTAAAAGGGTAATCTAAAAAAATCTGTGAAATATCCTGAACAAGTATTAAAAAATAAAGTTGTGGTTTTTAATTCTTTTATTAAAATAATCATCCAATCTTCCTTTTTCAAAAAGTTGTGATAACAGAGAAAAATAAAAGAAAGTTAAGTATAAAGTATAAATATGTACATTCTGAGCAAATATCTTTGGACTAGAAAACAAGCAGATGAATAGAAAATTAACACAAACAAGGGTAAAGTCTTCAAAAAGTTTGATAGGATTGATAGCCCTCTTGCCAAACTGATAATAGAAAAGAATAAAATGACTAAACAAGAAATATGGTATGCCTTCATAGATCCTGTAGACATTTATTGGCTATTGATAAATAAATGATAAAAAAATTATTCAAACTTCTGGTTTAGATATGAGTATCCTTCAAAAGCTCACGTGTTAGACAATGGAATAATTTACAGAGGTGAAAAGACTGGATTATGAAAACCTTAACCTAATCAGCAGATTGATCTACGGATACGGATTAACTCAGTGGTACCTACAGGCAGATAGGGTGAGTGGCTGCAGGAAGTAGGTCACTGGGGACGTGCCTTTGGAGTTTATAGTTTGTCTCTGGTGAGCAGAAGCTATCTGCTTCCTGGTTTCCATGTCCTGAGCAACTTTTCTCCACCTCACTCAATTCTTTCAGGATGTTCTGACTCATCATGGTTACAGAGCAATGGAGTCAGCTATCTATGGACTGAAACCTCTAAAACCTGGAGTCCCTAAGAAACCTTACCTCTTCTAATTCTTCCTGTCAGGTCTTTTGGTCACAGATGTGAAAAAGCTTACTAAAAGACCAACACATTTGATTAAATAGACAAAAAATCATCAAAAAATACACAGTAAATTTTATTTAAAATATTAATAAATAGGATCAAGCAATATGTACAAAAATAAATATATCACTATTCTGGTAGATTAAATGTGGAAATATTTTTGTAGTTTTTTTTTCTTTTTTTATAACTTTTTTAATTTATTTTTATGTGGAGCTGGGGATCGAACCCAGGGCCTTGCACATGCGAGGCGAGCGCTCTATTGCTGAGCCATAACACCAGCCCCTAGCTTTTTTTCCTTTTCTTGGACAATATGTTTAGTGAAACAGCTGTCTTCTTTCTTGTCCATTGATATACAAAGGAAATTTTCACAAAGCTACATGATTAAGCCTAAGAAAGAAAAAATGGGAAACAAAATCGCCTCATAAACACACAATTTATAAACGATGATAGGTGGTTGTTGTTTTAAACCACCTCATTTTTCAATAATTTTTTTTATTTTGTATAGAATAATGGGATATACTGTGATATTTACATATATGCCTACAATATGAATTGATGTCTATTTACCCTTGTACCTTCATTCCCCCACCCTTCCCAGTACTGGTAAATACCTCATCAACTTACACATCTACATTTTACTTGCTTATTTATTTTCTTTATTAGTTCTATAACTAAAAGATAGCATGCAGTAACCTGTCTTTCAGTGTCTGGTGAACCTAATGTTTAGTGAACACAAGTTCTCTAGTTTCATTGATTTTTCTTCAAATGATAGAATTTCATTCTTATTCTTGGTTGAATATTATTCCAGTGCATGGATGGATATAGATAAATAGAAACAAAGATAACACAGACGGATTAGATATAGTTATATAGGGTTAGATATTTTCTGTTAGCTTTGCATCACTGTGACCAAAATACCTGACAAGAACAATTTAGAAGGCTGGGGTTGTGATTCAGTGACAGAGTGCTTGCCTCACACGTGTGAGGTGAACTTTAGCACCACATAAAAATAAACAAAATAAAGATTTTATGTCCATATATAATTTAAAAAAATATTAAAAAACCCACAAAGAACAACTTAGAGGAAAAGCTCGTGGTTTTAGAGTTTCATTCCACCAGTCATCTGACTCCATTGCTCTGGGCCTGAGGTGAGGCAGAATGTCATGTTGGAAGGGTGTGATGGAAGGAAACAACTCAAAATCTGGCAACCAGAATCAGAAAGAGAGCTCCAATCATCAGGGAAAGGATATAAACCCCAGTGATAGGCCCCAGTAACCCATGCCCTTCAGTCATACCATACCTGCCTATAGTTACCACCCTAGTAATCAATATCAGCAGATTAATGACTGAATAGGTTACAATCCTCACAATCTAATCATTTAGCCTGTGAACATTTTTGCATTGTCTCACACATGAGCTTTTGTGGGACAACTCATATCTAAACCATAACATAACCTTAGTCCCCAAAAGCTCATGCCTACCTCGTAGAACAATATACACTCAGTCCATTTCCAAAGGTTCCCTGAGGCGTACCAGTTCCAGTATTACCCCAAATTAAAAGTTTAAATTCTCATTTGAGACTCAAGGTAAACCCATGTATATTTTCCCTTATAAAGATCAAAAACAAGTCACATATATATAATATGTGATAACAGAGTAAACATTGCCATTAGACAAGGAAGAAAATAGGGGCATATAAATAAGTGATGGGACCAAAGCAGGGTAAATTCCATCTGGGTGAACAAGTCCTGTAGCTCCACATCCAGCATCTGGGGCACATGGCATGTGTTCTCACCAGAGGGCTTGTATAGGCCTCTCTCTTGGCTTGTGTCTGCTTGATTTCTACAGGTTTCCTTGGCAGACACTCCATGTTACTGGCATTGTTTAATCTCCGGGATCTCCACTGCCACTTCAGTGTCCTTCTCATGTCTTCATGCATTGCCCTCTTGGGTTGACTGCAGCAATTCCGTCCCTGCAAACTTTCCCCCATTTCACTGTCCTCAGATGCCCAGGCACTCAGTGGCTGCTGCAACCCGTGGTCCCAGTATGCTTGGCTACTGCTTGAGATGGAGGCAGACCCTGGCATCCAACACATGGTGTTAGTTCTCCAAGAATTCAGGATGCTTAGAGGATCATGGAGGCTTCACCAATATTTCAAAGGAAGAACTGGGAAGCCAGGCAAAGTGTGCAATGCAAATGGACTGAATGTATTTTGCACTGTGAGATGGGCAAGAAATTTAGGGTGAGGGGGGAATATTATAGTTTAGATAATAAGGTGTCCCAAAAAAGCTCATGTGTGAGAGAATGCAAGACTGTTCATAGGTCAAGGGATTAGATTATGAGAGCCATAACCTAATCAGTAGATTATTGTGCTGGTATTGATTAACTGTTGGTAACCATAGGTGATAAGGTAAAGCTGGAAGAAGTAGGTCACTGCGGTGTATTGTTAGGGTTTATATTTTTTCCAAGATGAGTGGAGATCTCTGATTTATGGTTGCCACATCCTGAGTTTCTTCTATCTGCCACACTCTTCTGCCATGATGTTCTGCCTCACCTGCAGCCCAAAGTTACAGTTTCTAAATGAGCCTCTGAAACAGTAAGCCTAAGTAAACTTTTCCTCCAAGGATTTTAGAATGGTCAAAACTTGAAAAGGGCCAAATTGAAGAATTTATATTACTTGAATCAATATGTGTAATGAAATACATAATAAATAAGAAAGTGTGATTTTTAATATAATGACAGATAAATAGATCCCTGGAGCCAAACAGAGACTCCAAAAATAGTAGATATCTGACAAAATTACAACATACTTCAGTGGAGAAAAGGTTATTTTTAAACAAATACTGATGGAATAATTAGTTATTCATGTGCACACCAAACCAAAAAAATCCACTAAGCCATATTTCAAGTCATATAAATGGTTAGTTAAAATATACCAAAAGTCTAAGTATAAAATCTTAAATTATAGACAGCATAAGAAGAAAATAGAATAGAAATTCTTTTTAACCTTAGGTTAAAGCAAATGTTTACTTGGTATGTTTATGGCTTCATAAAATACATAATATATTAGACTATAAAAAATATAATTACTTTTAGTTTTTAAATTATTTACTAATTTACTATCATGGATAATATAATTTCCTCAATTTAAAATAAGCCACATTCATTTTTTACTGTCAATGACAAAGATATTCAGTGTTATTTTGTTAAATAATAAAAATTTCCTACCACTCAAAAATTATATAATAGACTATTAAAATTAAGAAATTTTTCTCTTTCAAGAATACTCTTAAGAAAACAAAAAGACATCATACAATGGAAGAAAACATTAAATATTTGTAAGTAATATTTCTGATAAAAGAATTGTATCCAGAAAACATATGGAACACCCAAAACTTAATGAAACAAACATGAAAAGCAATTTGAAAAAAGTGAACAAAATAGTTGGCAGATTCTAAGTAAGGACATTAAAATATTCTTGTTACTAGTATTCTCAACACAAATTAAAACTATTGAGCTATGTGGGGTGATACATGCCTGTAATCCCAGCAGCTCCAGGGGCTGAGGGCAGGATGACCACAAGTTCAAAGCTAGGCTCAGCAAAAGTGAGGCACTAAGCAACTCAGTTAGACCCTGTCTCTAAATAAAACACAAAATAGGGCTGGGGATGTGGCTCAGTGGTCAAGTGCCTCTGAGTTCAATCCCCAGTACTGCCCCTCCAAAATAATTATTGTATGATACTACCATATATGTATTACAATGTTTAAGTGTAAAAAGACTGACCATACTACAGGTTAGTACAGTGTTCTATAGCACAGTAGGGTAACTATGATTGAGTATTTGGAACAACTGGGGTGCTCATACACTGCTGTAGTGTGTGAATGATAACAATATTTCAGACAACAGATTGAATGTTTTTAAAATGTTAATGAATATGTTAATTAGTTCTATGAAGCCATTCCTCAGTGCATACATATTTCAAAACATCATACCGTACTACGTACCACATACATAAATAAATTTAATTTACCAATTACAATAAATAAACAATTTAAAAGTTAAGCATGTGTCCACCACATGATCTTAATATTCTATTTCTTGCCTTTTGCCCAAAAGAAATTAAAATCTATATCCATTCAAGGATTTGTATACAAAGCCGTTATGGAAAGTAGTGTGAATGTTTCTCAAAATACCAGAGATTCAACTACATATGATTCAGGATTCCCACTGTGTACATGTATCTAAAGAAATGAAACCAGTGTGTTGAAGAAACTTCACTCCGATGTTTATTTCAGAATGTTCAGAATAGCCAAAATATGGAATCAACCTAAGCATTCATCAAGGCACAAATGAATGAATATAATGAGATATAAACACAATGAAATATTACTCTATCACTGAAAAGAGTGAATTCATGTCATTTGTGGCAACATGGATGAATGTGGAGAGCATTATTTTAAGTTAAACAAATCAGGCACAGAAAGACAAATATCACACATTTTTATTCATATATGAAACCAAAAATGTTGATCTCTTAGTAGTAAAGAGTAGAATAGTGGTTTTCAAAACTGGGAAATGTGTTAAGATGAGGAAAGAAGTGAGATGGCTAAAGATATAAGGATTCGGGTGCAGTTGGACAGGAAGAACAGCTTCTCATATTCCATAGCACAGTAGGGTAACTATTACAAATTAATTGTATATTTCAAGTTAGCTAGTAGAACAGGTTTTGAATGTTCCTGATACAAAGAAATGATTTTTTAATGATGGATATGACAATTATTTGATTTGATCACTATGCATTGTACATAAGTATTGAAATAACTCTACTTCATAAATATGTACAAGTATTATGTGTCAATTAAAATAATTTTTAAAAAGCATATAGCAGTCTGGAAAAATATTTGCACCATTTTTGGCAGGCAAACACTCTGCAAAAACAAATGTTCAGATGAAATGAACTGCATATATATGATATTGCAAATTAATAATCAAAGATATGTAAATTAAAACCACAAGTTAGCTTAGTGATAATTTTGATAAAAGAGAAGTTTTGATAAAATTAACTGTGTAACTTCTTGTATTTTGTGCTTTTTGGTAACATTATCAATCTATATTTTTTATATGGGAATTGTGTTAATTAAACTTGCTTTCTTTTAGAAGTTGATTTTGAAAAACTATATTTTCCCTGGGAAATCATTCCTTGTACCATATACTCAAATTTCTTTGAATTCTGCAAAATACTTTCTTGTGATATTTTTACAATTCTGAGTGTCAGTAGTTATATTCTGTATATTTTGTATTTTATATATTTGTTTTTCCCACATTTTTATTAATTTTTCTGGGGTTTGCAAATTTTAATGATTCTAAGTTATTTCTGTTCAATTATCAGTTTTGCTGATTTTTTTATACTTTTACTTTATTTAGTTGTTTAATGTGGTCCTGAAGCTTAAACCTAATGCCTCACATGTGCTAAAAAGGTGTTCTACCACTGAGCCACACCCCAGTCCAGTTTTGTTGATGTTTTAAAAATTAATTAATGGATATATTTTATCATTTGTAATTTCTTCTTTTCTTTTTGTTTCTTCCCTAACTTCTCTGATTTGAGTTTTATCTTGATTCTTTTACTTTTTATATAAATTTTAATGCTATTAATTTACTAATACATTCTGCTTTGATTATACTCCATAGAATCTGATATGCAGCTTCCCATTGTTGTTATTTTTAGAACTTCCTCGATTTCACTTTCTCTTCTCCTTTGATGCAATGCTTTTTAAATAAATATTTCAAAATTTTTCTGTGAAGAATTTTTTGTTAGTTTTCTGAATTTATTATTCATCTCTACTTTTTCATTATATCAGCTAATATTTTTGTAGTATTTCTACTTTATAAAATAACAGTTATAACTTCTGAAACAATAATTTTAGGGTTATAAGCAATAGTGAAAATAAAATTTAAAAATTATGCTTGTGTTTTGAACATGTCATTGTATCTTCATCATTTTATTACCACTTTAGTACTTCTCCTTAAAAGATACACAAAATAAAGATAGAATATTATTCATTGCTTCAGTTTTCATGCTTAAGGTTTTGAAAAGATTGGTGTTCATTAGTGGAGAATTTATGACTATAATATGATGCAAAAATGCCTTGGAACATGAAAGCGGTAAGATGAATGGCATAGATGTATACATATACTGACCAAGAAAAGTTCCCAAGCCAAATTGAGAAATAAATGTCTCAAGAAAATACAAAAAAAATTTATTAAATTTCAACAGTATACTTAAAGTATGCACATAAACATATGTAACAGAGATTGTTATTATGCATACTATATTATTTATAGGAGTGAGGCAGATGAATTGGAGGGCAGTAAAGGGTACAACTCTGGTCTGTGATCTAGAATCCTCCTTCTATAGACCAAACCAATTGCAGTCTTCATCTAGAACCATGTTCTGTCTCAAAGCTCATTTTCTTTCTTGTTTTATTCCTTTCCACTTTGTGTGGAAAACCTTAACTAAACCATGGGCCCTCAAATTCTTGTCTTAGAACTGTTTCTACAGAAACTGACATTGACTAGAAGATATCAAAGTTGAGATATATGGTTAAAGCACATTATGTAATCATAATTCAGAGAGGTTGAATAAGTGAAAGATAGAATTTGGTTGGTACAAGTGTATTTACATAAAATCAAAGGACATTTTCTCAAACATGTCAGGTATTTAAACAGTATGCCTCAGATAGGAAAATGAAGGTTATAGCTGGTAAATAGTAGCTATATCTTCACAGACTGTTAATATTTTCGAAAAATATTTCTATTGCTGGCATCTCTTTGAGATTGTATTTGTCTTATACTTTATGCCACAAAGTTAAATTTTGTTCTGAGCACTGATTCCAGCAGTCAAATTATTGTACAAATCACCTATTTGTATAACACTAATCCCATTAAAATAACTAGTCAAAATAATTAGTATGCTCCCAGATGGTACAGTTTTTCTTTTCCATAACATATTTTGGTATATGCATAAAATTTTTAAAGGTTTTTATAAAACTTTTAATGTATGATACGAATATCTACTAAAATAAGTTGGGAAAACTTTACAAATCCAAGCCCAAGTTGAAAAAGCAATTTAGAGATCCTCTATTCTCTGTGGCTCTCCTTAGGAATTGTTGTAGTATGCTTCCAAACCCAGGAAACAGGATTATATTCAGCATTACTTTAAGGTTGAGATACAATACACACACATAAGTCTGATGGAATACACTGAAGAAGTTCTGATTTCATTGCATAGTTCTAAATTTTCTTATTCAATTTTGGGAAGCTTCTAGAAATCACTAATAAAGGGCACTTAGTCCAAAGGAAGAAGACATTAAAGGATATTTGCCATCAGAGATTACCTAACAGAACTATAAATCACATGTCACTTAGTGATGTATCTGTAACTACTTAGTCGGCAAGACAAAATTGGGTACTTATTAGATGATTTATGGAGAACAGCAGAAGAAAACCCCTCAAGGGGAATATTCACAGAGAACAAAATATTTGAATGTAGAAAAAGTGTTTCACTTTTTAAATACCAGTTCATATTTGCATGGGGGGGGAACATAGTGGGTAATTTAAGCATAATTTTATTGTTAAATAGAGAAGATTAAAAATTAGAATGATTCTATCAAGATGATAAACATAAAATAAAAAATATTATAATACTATAATGACAAGGTATAAAATATTTTCCCTCACAAGAAATAAAAATTAGGGTCTAACAGACAATTTAAAAAAACAGCATATTTTAATAGATTAAATGAGGGATTTTAGTACTTGTTTAAATTCAAATTTGTATTAATGTATAACTTTTTTATCATTACCATGTTATTTAATTTTTGTGTATCTCCCTTTACCCATTTGCAAGATAGAGACTAAAATATCTATTTCAAAAAGCTATTCTGAAAATCATACAGCTTATCAAGCATAAAATCACTGGAAACTATGGTTGGCACATGGAGTTACCTAGTTTTTAGTTGGTAGCTCTCATTATTATTATCAGGAAACAGAGTGAATCAACAATGCAAAGTTTGCTTTAATTTGTATTGAAATGGCTTCAATTTCACCACAAATTTTCTTATCAGAATAAGTATATCTAAGAATATAAGAATTTGGGTTACCTAAAATGGTGTATAGTACCCAGCTATCAGACCCCTGACATTTATAAAAACAAATAGCAGACTAAAGAATGGTTTTTTTGTTCAATGCAGTCTTTGTTTCCATTGGAGTCTATGAAACATACAGAGATTAAGGAGAAAACAAACAAAAAAACTCAAAAGAAAAAAAAACAATTAAAATATAAGTAATAGAGCTAAAAATATTTCTTAAAAGAAGATATACAGATGGCCAATAGGTATAAGAAAAAAAAAAACAACTCAGTATTCCTAAATATCAGAAAATACAAACCAAAAGAAGCAAGATATCACTACACTTCAATAAGAACCATGATTATCAAAAGACAAAATGTAATTCTGATGTGAGGATTTCAAGAAAAATTTTACAAACTGTTGGTGGGAATATAAGTTAGTATAGTCAATATGGAAAACAATATGAATGTTTTTCCAAAAATTAAAAATAAAAGTATCTTATGAAACAACAATACCACTAGTAGGTATATCCAAAGGAAATGAAACCATGCCCAGGAGACATCTGCATTCCCATTTTTACCAAAACACTATTCCCAGTAACAGAAAAACCTAAGTATCTATCAACTGTTTAATTAATAAAATGCAGTTAATATACACAAAGGATTATTTAGCCATAAAGGGGGATATAATCATGTCAATTGTGATATTTGGATAAAACTGGAGATCCTTATGCTAAGTAAAATAAATCAGGTACAGAAAGACAAATACATGATCCACTTATAGGCAAAATCTAAAAAAAAAAGTTGATATCATAGACATTGAGCATAAAGGGGTGGAAAGTAGGAAGGAGGGAGGAATGGTGAATGGTTGATCAATGAGAACCAAAATACAGTTGGTTGCAAGAAGCTCTGATATGCTTTTCCACAGTAGGCTAACTATATATATATAATGATGATGTACTATGTATTTCAAAAACTGAGAAAAAAGGGATTTTGAATGTTTTCATTATAAATAAATAAATGTTTGATAATATAAATCAGTTTTACCTGATTTAAACATTAAGCAGGTCCTTCCACTCCCAATCCACCAACTACAGCCACCACCATAACCCCCCACGTGGTAACCTCCATCTCAGAACACTAGACAGGGCCTGGAGGCAGTCCCCCGCAGCAGCACCACCCGCCATGCTGCTACTACTCTGAACACATCGCCCAAAGCTGGTGAAGGCCCACCTTCACCATGAAAACAGTCACCTCCATCATGGGACACCTCCATTGCCATCTTGGGTTATCTCCACTCCCACCATTGCCATCCTTAGTTGGAGCAGCTTCCATCTTGGGACACAGACTGGGGCCTGAAAATCCAACAACAAGATACCTATAGCCAACTTCTTTTGATTTCCCCTTCACTTTTCCTAGGATCTAATACTTCTATATTCTTACATTTTACCTCATAAATAGCACATCCTACACCTCCAACCCCATTTCTCTCATTGTCCACCATTAGAAACTATAGACCCTTTGGCAAACCTGCTGTTTATATTGGAGATAGTAATTGAACACATCATTCCCTGTTTATTGCAACAAAACTGTATGTCGGAGACCAGCTCCAACAGGGGGTCTCAGGAGACGAACGGATGGTGAGGAGTCAGCGAAAGAGGGGGTGGAGAAACAACACAGACACCAAAGTGAAGGTGTTGATCCCAATCTTTACTTGTGAAGTTGATCATATATACTTTTCATTTTGGCAGGCTTACAGTACTTTGTGGTTACAAAACAGTAATCATTATTCAAAGAAACAAAATATTACGTAGTTACAATTAGAATAGAATAATGCATCTTGGCTTATGCATAAGCAAGCATTTGTACTTTCAGTTCGCGTTTTGTTTTGAGCTGTTTCTGCTTAGTTAACTTTTAATAATAGTTACAAATGTCCCAAACTATTGGCCTATACCTTGACTATTGTTTCTTGACTTACTGACTGGAACCGGTGCCATGGTTACGGCAAGTGGTTGATTTGTTATTACTTTTAATCAAACAAAAGTAAGAGCACAAACCATTGTGCACAGGAACAAGAACAAGTTGCCCAGTACTAAGCACTAATCTATCTTCTTAACATTATTTTTTCTTCTCTAGATTTTAATTTAATTTCTCAAAAACTTCCTTGACAGGAATACAGGGAGTTTTTCATTAGACATTAACAATTTACACTCCACAGCTGAATCATTGCATTTAGAGCAAACAGATCTATGCTTTAGAAGTAGTTGCATTAATTGGGAAAGTCATGATTTTTCCTTCATACTTAATGGTCATATGAGAAATCACAACTATACTTATTAAAGGAATACAAAAACAAATCAGCCCATTCCCAGAAACATACTGCGCTCCTCCAGAGGATGGACGCCTTGCGCCATCCACCTCAGTAAGGCCTTGCCATTGCCTGAGTCAGGGGAGGGGCGCAGCAACTGTAATCATATAAATAGGAACTATTTGGTTTAAGGCTGCATATAGTTTGCATTGGGTGCTGTTAATATTGATATCCCACTTTATTTTATCCCATAAAGAGGAGGTATTGGTAACCTGCAGGGACACTATAAGTCTATAGGGTGGAAATTGTAATACCTCCGATCTGCCCTGCTAGAGGGGAAGACACATGAACAACATGAAAAAAAAAAAAAAAAAAAAAAACCAAGGGGAGAAAGGTTCCCCAAATAGACCAAGATGCTACATTAAAAGAATCCATTGATAGCACAGCACAGTAGAAGAAATATCAGAGAAGGAGTTCAGAATGTACATAGTTAGAATGATCTCCAAAGTAAGAGAGCAAATAGAGCAAATAGAAAAAAAAAGAGAGCAAATAGAGCAAATAGAGGCAACAAATCTGCTTAAGGATGATGGCATACATTTACTAAAATCTATGTACTTCTCAGTTAGCTTTTTAAAAAGCTCTGAGCACCTCCTATTTTTAGAAATATGTTAAATTCATTGATAATGCTTACTACCTTACAAGATAGTACTATTATTGTCAATAGTATTAATGTCTCCTATGTAGAGAGATAAATGTTGCATGATTCTTGACTTAATGTTCTGCCAGAAATACAGGCAATTGTGGAAAGGGGTTGGTTTTGTTTTTTAAGCAAGGGAACACACACAAAGTTATAATATATAAATACATAAAAGTATTATGTATATAAATTTTAGAAGGGGAAAATTATGAATTAATCAAGTCCACCTAGAGTCTAATAAAGGTTTCCTTCTCATCATTTTATTTATTGTTTTATTCTGGCACAAAAATATGCTTTTATATGTTAAAGCCAAATATCTTTCATGACTTCAGAACAAAATAAATCTTAGGATAAGTCATAAAGAAATCCCTTTTTAATAGAAGGGATTAGTTATGGCCATTAAAAAATGGACATCTGTGGGTTTTTTGCATTTGGTGAATTTAATTCCCATTTATTATTTCTAAATATATCCCTTTCATTGCAACTTCTACAAATGCAAACTTTCTCCATCCTAGTACTTACCAATCAAGAATATTTGCTAAGATAATCAAATCATGACTTTCCAGATCTTAAAGATGTTGAGTAATGAGACAAGAAGTCTGAATTCTGGAGTTTAGGAGGAGAAGAAATTAAGAGGAACATTGCTGATTCCTTTTTCTTTGAGCTTTTGAAACTTTTATGTTACTCCACTGCACACTAGAATTTTATCTTCTATATAAAAAATAGTGATTACGTTTATTTTTTCTATATTTTTTTCAGAAATACTATTTTAACTCTTCCTCAACTGAATTTTAATTGGCAAAAACTCACAGTCTTCAAACATAGAATTGATTTGAAGAGTAGATGACCATTGCTTCCTGTTAGAATGTGAACAATTTCTTGATAAGATTTACAGTTGAGTGCATCACAGGTTTATTAGCCTTATTGAAAATGCTTCAGACTAGAAATATTTCCAATTTTTGGATTTTGGAATATGTGTATGATGCATATGTGTGTGTGTGTTGTGGGCGTAGAGAGAGAAAGAGAGATGAGGGAGACATTAATCTATTTTGTGATGGGAACCCAATCCAAACACAAACTTCAGTTTGTTTTTTCTTAAACTTTATTTTTTTATGTGGTGCTGAGGAAGGAATCTAGTGCCTCATGTGGGGAGGCAAGCACTCTAGCACTGAGCTCCAATACCAGCCACTTCAGTTTATTTTTTTTTTAAATATATAACTTACAAATGTAGCCTGAAGGTAATTTATATACTATTTTTAGTACTTGCATTTTTACTATGGCCTTTCATAGTTAAGATTCTGAAATATTTTGAATCTTAGATTATTGAACTAGGGATGCTCAAACTGTACATAATATGATGATCACTGGTGGAATAAAGTTGTTTTGTGCTTTCAGGAGTCATTTTTTAATATTAATTTGTTTTAGTTGGACACAATACCTTTATTCCATTCATTTATTTTTATGTGGTACTGAGGATCGAACCCAGGGCCCTGCGCATACTAGGCAAGAGTTCTACTGCTGAGCCACAATCCCAGCCCTGAGTCATTTTTGAATTAGAATAATTTTAATTAATTTAAATATATGTTGGAAATATTTATTTCTATTGTAGTATAGCATTAAGTTTTAAAATAATCTCTTTGAGGCAAAAATAGTCAATTTAAAGGCAATATAGTATTTAAAAAAACAAAAAATTATAAATCTGGAAAGTGAATGAGTAACATTTAGGAAATGACAGGCCAGTTAGTCACTTGAGAATTGGGTAGAAGAATTAAAACTCTGTGCTTTGCAGATAGCTGTTTCCAGGCAGCACATAGCTAGACTAACCCCACAGATAGTCTCAGACTCAAGGATTAAAAAATTGCCTCTATGCTGCTATTTTTCAAACACGCACAGATTTTAGTGGCTGCAGAGCAATGCCAGTTTTCTCATTTAAGTCTTCTAATTAAACAAAGTACGCAATCAAAATAGTAGGAATATACATTTGCCATGCCTAATGCAAACATAATTTAGCATTTTGGCACTTGTAGTTGTCTTGATTTTACTCATGTAAAAATCTGTTATTTTTTGTTTGGAGTGAAGCAGAAAGGGTCTTTACATTTCACAAGTGGATTCCAGTAGCAGACATCTCTCATTTTGCCTGCCTTGAAATCTCTTCCCCATGTCTCTTCTTCTTATGTTGTTGGGACTAAACACTATTATTAACATCACTAGGGTTAGGGAGCAGAGACCCTAGGTGAGGACAACTCAAGCACTCTATCCCTCTGGCCATTAAAAGTATTTCAGGAAGGAATCTGTGGGAGTTACTCAATTTCATGTCTTCCAATTTCCTAGCAACCTATGTCATTGAGTTGATATGAAAATTAAATGAACTTAGAAATCAAATATTCCAAAATATTTAGAATTATGCCTAAAGTAAGCCATAAGCACCATGTAAATATTAGCTATTGTTTTTATTTCTAAGTTGGGTAAGATTTGGGTCTTGGCGCAATTCCAGCATTCCATTGTATCCAGTTTGGAAACTTTTTGAAACACTGAATTCACAGTTGTGAGAATTAAATAATTTCTCCTTATGCTTTATTTTAAACATAATACTGATACAATGTTTCTTTTGAAAATTTTCTGATATGCATGCTTAATACACTATTCAATTGGTATATGACCTAACAGTGTTGCTTAGGCATTTTGGCTTAAATATTAATGGTTTTTTATTTAAATATTCAATGTATATATTATAGCATTACATATGTATGTATTATATAAAGATATAAAACATGTATTTCATATTTTCATATAAAAAATTTAGCAAATACCAACTTGAGTGATTTATCTTCAAATGTTTCATAGAACAATAGGAGAAATATGCCACATGGTACTCAACTAGCCAATAGTTTAATAAAGATTCTTAACATCATCAGTGCTATAAATCAAATTAGTATATTTATTTGTGGACAAATGCCTGAAAATAAAAATGAAAAATAAACATTATACAACCAGTTTGGTGGGATTTTATGATATTTTCCTTTTGAATTAGTCTTATGTGACAATACTTTTTAGGGGTTACCCAATATCAGGAGAAAAAAGGTATATAATTGCCCTTTTATAATTCAAGCACTCTATCGCTTTGTACTTTTCTAACAATACATTTCTACTTGTACCAAAGCTTAAAATGCTTACTCCTTTCCTACTAGCTTCTCAAAATACCATTCATCTCTCAGGGCATGCCTCACATTCCCCTTCTTCAATAAAGATCTCTCCATCTGAAATGAATTATCCTAGCTCTGAGCTCCCCTGGAAATTCTTGTCTTTACAACATGTTTAGGAATTAGTCATGCATTGTCTTGAGGTAGTGAAAAGAGAGCTCTGGCTTTGAAGTCAGACAGGCTTTGGATGAATCCTGACTCTACTGCAAAAGAGCTTCATGACTTTCTCTAAGAACAGTACCAACTGTGTGAATCTTACCACAGGTACCAGGTGTGGTTTTAAATGCTTTACATGTCTTTTCTCATTTTATTTACACAATAACCTAATAAAATAGATGGCGTTATGAGTATATATAAAAGAACATTGACACACAATGTCCTTATTCAAATAACTATAAAGTATCCAAGACTTCATTGTTAGTAAATTGGGCAAATAAAATTCAAACTTCAGCAGCCTGACTGCAGAGTCCATGATCTTATGCAGTATACTATATTTCCTCTTATCTTCTATGTCAGCAAATTATGATGGGGACTGAATTCATAGGCCTACTAAACAGATAACATCAAATAAGAAAGTGTTTGGCACATAGACATATGAAAGGGATTATTGGCATCCCCGTTGCTGTAATCTCTATTTATTGGTGACTTGAATTGTACTTAACTATTCATGTGTTTGTGTCTTGCCTTTACAAATGGTTCATACACTTCCCTGATTTTCCCATAATAACAGGCACTTGGTTGAGTGAATCGCTAAGCAAGGAATTCAAACATGTCTAAGACCTGGCTTTGAGTGCTGTCAACCTCACCTTTTCTACTCCTCACTTCCTTGCAAATCTTTTGCTATCTCACCTACATAGACACTGTGATTCCCTCTACCTACCATGTTTTGCTTCTCTTGCCTGCACCTTGGCTACTCACACAGAATCAGTTTTGCCTGGCTTCCTTCTCAAAGCCACTCTTAATCATCCCAGATAGGGAAGGAGTCTCCTATTTATGTTCCTATAGCATTCCCTGAATGCTTGCATTGTAGTAAGCCAACTACAAAGAGATTATTTTAACATGCTAGGGCAAAAATCCACAAGTCAAGGATTTGATGCTAGCTGTTTTAGTATTCCCAATACTTTGCACAATAACTGGAACCTTAGGCATTCAATGGGTGCTTATTGAATTATCCTGATAATAGGAAACTCATTTTTTTTTAAATTTAATTTGCTGTGTAGAAAGTTTTATCGAAAGGGATTCCCAGTAATAAAGTCTCTTCCAGGAACTATACAAACATTAGCATTTCCCCCAAGTGTGTTCTGTACATCAATTTGCCCTATTGGGAAAAAAATTTCCCCATGGCCAAATATATTAAGAAACTACTGCTTATTTTTACTGTTATATTGGAGAATCACAGTGTGTACTAGGATATTTATTAATTCAACAAATATTTATTGAATATCATTCACTCAATATATATGGGTAAGATGGAAACTCTGTCTTCATAGATCTATGACCTATCTGGTCTCTGAGAAGTCCTTCAAAAGAGAAACATGTTTGACCTCATTTGAACCAATGTATTATTTGATCAGAATTTCTTTTTTACATGTCACCATTCCAGACACATTCTTTAGAAAATTTTGCCCATCAATGTTATACCAGCTAGGTAGCACATTTTCTTCTTTTAATATGATTTCACTCCCTATGATACTTATGATTTTATTGGTAAATGAATAAGAGAATAGAATGATTGCATAGCTAACTGTTCATATTATTTAATCAATTATTAAACCAAATTATTAGAAATGTTTCAATTATAGTTCTATTTGATATTTTATATAGTCAAAATATTATATAATTAATTGATGGTAAGGCACTACTAAAAAAGTAATACAAAATCTGAAATTTGCTGAAAATTCCTTATAGATGTAGAAATATATAGATCCTTGTAAAACATAAATAAATAATTCAGAGTTGCTAAATTAATACATGATGGATTTATATAATATCTGAGCTGATGCATATTACCACCTTAGCCAGAATACTGTAACTTTGTTTTTTATATGTTAGTGTTAAGGTCTGTAAACGTTAAGGTCTGTAAACAAATCAAAATAACACCTGGTATTTTGCCAGGGAAATGTTAGAGTTCGTAAACAAGTCTGGATGGTGCCTGGCAAAATGTCAGAGGGAGTGGTTTGAGAAGTAACAAAAGCGAGCCATTAAGGGTGGAGATTCCTTATTGGTTGATTGATGTATCTAGTTTATGCTAATTAAGATAAGCTGTGTGGAATGTATAAATACCTCTGTTGCCCTACAATAAACGGCTCCCATTCCTGCTGTATCAACGTACACAACTTATTCGTCACCCCCCAGCTATTTTGCTGCAGCCGGACTGCGGCATGTTAATATAAAATATGTTATCAGACTTAAATGGGAAAAAAGTAAAATTTTTAAAAATTTATGTACCACTTTTCTGCCACATGCAGCTAACTATTCTTGGCTTATGGGTGTTGGGGAAATGGCCTGAATCATCCAGTTTGAGAGTCAATTGATTTTTTTTTCATCGCCTTTCATTTTGATTACATAACTTACTAACAAAAGTTTATTTTGTCAGACTTAAGTGATTTTTGACACTTCACACTTAAGCATTCATTTCATATTTATAGTTTCTTTCTTTATTATAATGACTTTTTATATGTTGTCTCACCTCCAGTTACAATTTTTATTCTATAATCCTTCACACATTATCCTCAACTATCCTCATTTCACTGTGGGCATTACCCAGGGTTTAATTCATGGATCTTTTCTGTATAATCTTCTTTCCACAGTTACATCTGGAACACTAGGAATTAAATCAGTGTTTAGGAATCTCATTTGCTTAAGAATCTCTGGTAAATGGTAGACAGATAAAGCTGAATAACTCTGGTCCTTGTGAATGGCACTAAGTGGTACAGAAGACAGCAGGGGGAACAAAGACTCACTTGAGGTGCTCCTGCCTTATTCTACATGCCACATGAAATATTGACATCACAGATTTATAAGATAAATATCACCATGGCTCTATTAATACTAAATTGAATGCTGACTTGTTAGAATTTATCTCCCGAAAGTTCACGTACATAAGGGAAACTATGTCTATTTTATTGGCTTTTAGTTTTAGAGCTTTGAATAGTTGTTGGAGATGCAGGACACAGTCAATAAATAATTGTTAACAAATGAAGCCAATGTTATCAATGTCTTATCTCCTAAACACCTCCAGACTGACTATATGAAGAAATATCTGTAGCAATCAATTCATCAAGTTACAATAACTACACAGGTAAATTCTTGAATTTAGCCTTTCTATGCCTATGTTTATTATTTTATATCCAATTGTTTATATAAACTTCATAATCATAATTTATATGTTTATAGTTAAACAATAATAAGTTAAATATATTTATTTTGAGGTTTAAATTTCCAGACAGATGCATGACATGATTGCATACCTTATTTGGTCTTTCCCTACATAAAATTATAACCCAAATTTAACATAACTGCAATTAACCTCATTTTAAATATTCCCTAAAGATGAGCATAGTGTCATACTTTACATAGTGTTTAGTTTTTTGGTATTAATATAGTTGGTACTTATTTAATATTTGTTAACCTAATAAGCAATGGAATGCTAGGGTTTATTAATACCTTGGAAATCATTTTGCATTACTTCTAAGCTTGAATCAACTCTAAAAATTGGGTAAATCAGCATTCATTATTTCATGACTCTAATTATAATAGTTAACTCTTCAAGCTTTTTTTCTAAATTTATTAACTAGTATTCAAATTATGAATATATTACTCATTGAAGACTTAATGTTCTTTCTTACTTCTAATTAAAAGTTTTCTATATTATTAATTTTCTGAAATATGGAAATTTGAGGGCTTAATTTTGCTACGTAGTTCTGTTTCTTTACTTGTCCCCAGATGCTGCTGAAATACTGTGCAGTGATATTTGCAAAAAAAAATACACTCACTTAGACTAAAATGTAACTAAAATATGAAATATTACATAGGTTATAAAATTGTGGCAGGTAGTTGAAAGTGTTGAGTAGTTTTCTTCTATCATTTTTTTTCACAATTGAAACCTATTTCTTTCGTGAAGTGAGATTAAGATACAGAGGAATAAATGGACAGAGTTAACATAGGAGAAACTGCAAATTCCGATTACTCCAGTTGTAAAACAGGATTTTTATGAAAGGAGAGCATTAATTTTTTGCCAGTAATTACTTAGTTAAAAAAGAATTCATGAGGATTACAAAGTCAATTGTCTAAATCTTTAAAAATATGACCTCAAATCCAATTAGAATAAAATTGGATTAGCTTATTGTACTATGGAATTAATTAAACCAAATATATAGGTACTCTGTTTCACCTGGAAATTTAAAATATAGGACAAATCCACTTGACACATTTTTATGTTTAGTTATAAAACTGCAAATTGTATTTAGAAAGCTAACACCAACAATTGCATAATAAGTTAGAATACTGTTTTAATATGTGCTCTAGTCTTCTAGAAGTTCCTGGATGAATATTAAAATCTCTATTAATACTTTTATAATGAGCTCTCACTGTAAGAAAAAAGGTAACATTTGAAAACTAACTGTCATGTAATGTACAAAATAGTGAGTACATTTGTTATTCATTACCTGATACTTTAAAGTTATGAATTTTTCATATCCCCGTAGTGTCATCTTGCCCCAGTTGCCCTGGCATACATCCTAGTTCAAATCAGGGCCAGCCAAGCATAAATAAATAAATGAAGTTAAACAGGTAGTTGATGGAGCTTCATAGAAAATCTTAATTTTATTTTTGGGTAATTTTTAATCATGTAGGTATTGGTAACAAGAATGGTTAGCTAATACTAACAGTTTCCATATTTGGAAACAGTTGTTAGATATTAACAGTTTTGGGACCCAGCAAGCCCAGAATATTCATACTCTATGAGTTTCATGTAGCGAAAGAAATTATCAAGTCCTTATCTCTTCATTCTGCTGTACTTAAGACATTACCTTCTGAATTATAAAACCATTTTTCATTACTTTATAAAACACACTAAATCACATTTCACAGAAGTCTTTCATTGATTTGCACTTGACAAAATCTTTCATAACATCTCATGAGATGTTATTCTCAATGAGAATTCAAATACCTTTTTTAAAAAAGACTGGTTTGTTAAAGGAATGCCTTAACTTGAGATATTCTAAATTAGAGAAAGTAGTATCCTGTGTAATGAGGTTGTCCTACTTGTACTCTTATTTTCACTACCACATCAAGTGAAATAATGTTACCTGTATGACACACTCATTTAATGCTCTATGTATTCCCAAGAATTTGCTGAAACTCCATCATTATGTTTCTAATTCAAGAAAATATATCATGTAGCAAGTGAAGATAATAATAGTATACAAATTCCTGAATCTTTTTCCTATGCAAATGAAATCATTTACAAATTTTTGTATTTTAGTTTTTATTAATAGAAAACAACTTGGGGCAGATCTACAGGAGATTTTCCATAACTGCTAATATAATATAGCTATATTCTAAATTACTTTTACTTGTACTTTTTGAATCTAAAATAACATGTTGTGATATTTGAATCAAAATGATGTCCATGTTAACCTAATGTTAATGCTGAACTTCTGTTGGCTCCTATGTAGGAATGAGCCTGGATCCTTACAGTTCTATTAAAGATGATCCAAAGTTTCTTATCACAACAATTAAATCAGAATTATACATGCTTTCTCACATTTTAATAACTTCCAGATGGTAGATAAACTAAAATAAAGCTAAGAATTCAACAAAAGTGTGGGAAAATATTAGCATAGTACAAAAGACTAAGAACACTAAGGAAGTTATTTTCAAACTAGTTTTCCTTGCTTTAAAAAATGCCACTGGCAAGAATAATGATGCTTCCATAATGTTACTAGAGTGCTATATTTGTAAAGCAGCATGTAAGCCTCATAAAAGGGTAATGAGTTCCTTAAGTGATAGTAAAATAAGCTTTCATGTAGAGATATGCCGAGGTACTACTGTTCACGGGCAGCAGTGGAGTTGCATTACCTATTTTGTATTGCAACTTTCACTAACAAAAAAAGAGGAATTACAGTAATGGTCACATTTTCCTTCCTATGACATAAAAAAGGACTCTAGTGGAGTTCCAATAAGGAGATAAAATGATAAAAGTCTACATGAAATTTATACTTATTTGTCTATTCTTCCTTATATAAGCATGTTATTTGAGTAGACTAGGAGTATATTACTCTACTTGATCACAGAATTACCCCTAGATAACTACTTTCAGTTGATTGCATCTTCTGGACTTACCAATTATTTGTCTTCACAAAATATGCATAAGTTCTTTGATACTTAAATCATGCTTATCTTCTCCCTTCCATGCTTGCATTTCAAATAACAGTCAATAAAATGAATCACTTGGTATTAGTGATTTTATTTTTAATAAAGGATGCATAAGAAATTTCAAAATGTTCTCCAATCTAGTTTTTTTTCCCATACAAGAGAATAATCTTGTCTACCATATAATCGAAATTCCTAAAGAATGTAAATTCCACTTTGAATTCTATTGGCTATTTGACTATAAAATCAAGTAGTCTTTCTCTCCTCTATCACTATTCCTAATTGAATTTTTTGCTTTTTACTAGCGACAGGAAACAGTTGCTCACAGAATGTAGAAATTTCCAGTAATTGTCAGGTGTTGCAGATGTGTATAATATCTTAATATTTGGTAATATTAATTTTGTAAAGGCATCATGTTAGGTAAGGAAATAAATTATACTTAAGTGGCTGTGAGTATGATTTTAAAAGATTGAAATGTTAATGGTAAGTTCTGAGGCAGATATTTAAAAATAAATGTCTTTGATGGACAGCAAATAAATGATATAGATGGCTACAGCAAAGGAAAACTGTAAAATATATTTTCCCAAGTAAAAGCACAACTTCAAAAAAACTAGAGGATAGAACTTTTTTGTGATTTCACAAGAAGTTTAGCCCATACGTACAAAACTACTGAAGTGTTATCCTCCAAACAAATATATAAACTTTTTGCAGGAGTTAAATCAAGAGATAAGTGCTAAAATGCTAAATTCTGTTTTCCTTGGACAGGGTATATGTATATTTCTACCATTTAGATTATATACTTTATTTAATAGGAGTTTACATGAGAAAATTGGCATTGCTCTGTAGCTACTAAAGTATGAAAGTCTGTGCATGTTTGAAAAATAGCAACATAAAAGCAGATTTTTAATTCTTGAGTCTGAAACTAGCTAGCTATTGGGTTAGGCTATCTGCTCAGCTTGAGAACAACTAGTTCTTTAGGAGAGTGTCTGACTAGAAAATCGTGTGTAGCATTAAAAACTTATTTTCTGTACTTTCCAATTCTTTAAGAAAATTAAAATTTGCTAATAAATTTGCAAATAAATGACTGTTTTCTTAATAGAAGAGGAGGAAAAAAAACAAATGTACTTTAAGTTCTCCCCAAATAGATTGTATTGTTGAAGAAAAAAGACAACTTCTTTGAATGTCATTATAATTATTAATTCAAAGAAAATTTAATACCTAATAGAAAAGACAAGCTGTAAACTAGTATTTTTTTCTTATAAATATTTTAAGCATCTAGACAGTAATTGATAACAAAAATGAAGCAAATATTCAAAATATAGGAAATTTAAAAATTAAAATTAAATATTAAAACAAAAGCATTTTATAATGACAAAACACTGTTCTTAAAAAAATCACTTGAATTAAGTCATATTTGAAAAATAGATATTAGGTTTTTAAAAATAATCTCATAAGGAATGTTTTGTCCTAGGAAAAACATTAGTGAATTAATTTAATATTCAAAATCGTTCTGACAATAAGGATATCAAATGACAAGAGCCTTGTCTACAATGTTGCTTTTATTCAAGTATTCATTTCATATTTATTTATGAAGTTATTGTTTGGGCAAGCAACCATATTTAAAAAAGTAACATGTAATACAAGTGTTCATAAAATATCCTTAATACTATGTGATAATGTTTCTTCCTGTCATTTTTTATTACTGTGATTCTTCCCTATGGGAACCAACTCCTAGATCTTGCCATATCCCTCTTTTAGGACACTTCCCATGGTCTTCATCTCCTGGTGTTATTCTCATTAATATATTATGTTACATGGCTATAGTGATTTTGCAAATATCATTAAGCATACTGGTTAGTTGCCCTGAAAATAGGGAAATTAACAGGGCATGTAACCTAATCATTTGAGCTGTGTAAAAGCAGGGTTTTCTCCAGTTGATAGTAAAACAGGAATCAGAGATCAGAACATGAGAGAAATTTGATGCACTGTTGTTGGTTGGAAAAGGGAGAGAACAATGTGAAAAGAAATTGAGAGATGTAGCTGGAAACTTAGATCAAACCTTAAACACTAATCAATGAAGAATTAAGAATCTTAGTTCTACAGGAATTTGCAATAGTATGCAGGAACTTGAAAGCATATTCCTCTCCAGAACCTCCAAGGAATAGCCAAGGCTAGATAACAATTTTATTTAGCCTTTGTGGGATCCCAAACAGAATCCAGTTGAGCTCACCTGACTGCTGACCCACAAAGCCACAAGCTTACAATTGTTGTTTTATGCTATCAAATTTGTGTTAGTTACAATCCAATTTAAAAAACTAAACTAAATACACTGCAACTAAGCAATTGCAGTAGAAGCCAGAAGTGTATTTTGAATTTGGAAGTCCTAGATTCTGAGGATACATGGACTATAATGAATGCACCATTAATCAAATATAGACTTCTTAGCTTCCAATCCTTTTAGCATGAGAGGTCCAGAAATTTCTTACAAACTGAGAAAGGAGCTTCTTAAAGGATAATGGTACCAATCAACCTGATATCCAGAACATTAAATGGTAATGGATTTCCTAAGAAAGAAGACTGCCACCTTTACTTTCTCAGAGATTTTACTAAACATTTCAAAGATTTGTGCTTAACAAATACATACATAGATTTGGTATCTGAATTGTAGATAGATTGGCATCATTCTTGATACCAGGGTGGAGTTAGTTGGTAATTATGGTAAATCATGGCAAATAAATCCCAACTATAAACATATGTTGACTATTATGTGTCATGCACAGATGTAAATCACTTTTATGCATTATTTTACTTAAAATTCATAAAGCCATAAGATAAAATAAAATTACTATTTCCCATATTTTATAAATGGAAAACTGAAGTACAGAGAAATTAAATAACTCAAATAAGTAAGGAACCTGGATTTGAGTCCCCATGGTATGGCATCTTGGTTTGTGCTTTTCACCACTAACCTAAGACTCCAAGAAACTTAGTAAAAACTAGCAAACAAATAAGAACAAGTGGAGAAAAGTGTTTCATAACAGTTTTTTAGGCAAATGGTCTGTAAAGACCCTTTCAAACAAATATGCTCTCCACCCCAAGACAAGCCATCTTGGAATGGCATGGAAACAATACAAAAGTTTTTGTGTCCATACATGCAAGGATCACAGATGGATTCTCACATCACATTTCCAACACATCATTGTGGGATCAATAGGATTGCAACAGCATTTTGAAAAGATGTAGCAGATGATTAGCCCTAAAATATCTTAATATCAATAAAATGGACAAGAGAGCCCTCTAATGTTTTGTCAACTTTAGGAGCTAACTCTGTCCTTCCTACTCCAAATTGTAAAATACACTCTTAAATGCAAATCTTACATCTTATGTTTACATTGGATTGCAATGAATATTTTACAAATAGTAGGATTTCAGGTATTATTTTCATTATTTTTCAGAGATTTCATAAGTTACTTTGCATATGTCTACCATAATTTATCTTCCTGAAAATAAGATTTCAGAATTAAAAAATGAAAATTTTACAAAATCCAGAGTTCATTTGTACAAGTATAAATTGGTGAATGAACACTGTCAAATTGATCTATAATTTGAAATGTAATCTGGAAACATTAAAAAACTATTAAGATTTTATTAGTGGCTGGGGATGTTGCTCAAGAGGTAGTGCGCTTGCCTGGCATGCGCGGGGCGCTGGGTTCAATCCTCAACAACACATAAAAATAAAATAAAATGTTGTGTCCACTAAAAACTAAAAAATAAATATTAAAAAAATTCTCTCTCTCTCTCTCTCTCTCAAAAAAAGATTTTATTAGAACTGCTTTCCCATATAAGTAAAATTTTAATTAATTTATATGCTTTATTCATAAGTTTTATATCTACATAGTCTTTGAAATTATATATAATATATACATATTTATTTCTTTCATTTTCAATTTTATTTTGTTATAGTTGTCAGCACAATTAACAAAAACCTAATAGGTTTATTGGGGGAAAATGACCAAATATGAAGTTTAAATAGAAAGTGTACATTTGATTTGCACTTTTGATTTAAGAAAGCAGTTAAGAATGTGAACATCATATATTAACTTCATGTTACGATAAATGACGCCAGAATGTTTCTTACATTTAGTTTTTCAGTTAAACCTAGAAATTTTAGTTAGATCTAAACTTAGCTGTGTCACTTCAGATTCATCACTTGCTACCATATGCTGTGTTTCTGATCACAATTCCTATAATCTGTGAAGTGGTTACAGATGTCTGCTTTTAAATAAAAACAACGATCAGTTTTCTAAAGAATGGACATGGGCCATGTTTCTAATTTAAAGTTGGAAAATTTGTTCCATTTTACAGATTTATTTTTGTATCTGCAAATTTCTAACAAGATTTGCTATGCTTGAATATTCTACAGCTTTTATAATTTTTTATTTCAAGTAATATTTTTCTGAGTTCTATCTGATACTGTTATGAATTTTTTCAGTAAGTATTTGTACTCTCTAGAAAAGCAAATCTTTGAGTACAAGTAAATGTATAATTTCCTCTTTTTGACCATAAGTAGACACGAATGATCTCAAAACATTTCACTCTTTACTTTCAATTATGTGAAACTATTAGTGAATAGGAAGATAAGACTTTATGTTTTAAAAAAATGTTCATTTCAGACAATTTGTGGTCAGAACAAGAATTCCTAGAGACTTGACTATATAAGCAATGAATTTTATTGAATAATATTATTTAATAATTTGAATAATTTATGGATTAAGAAAGTAAGGCTCAGAAAAATTAAGAGTCAGTCACAGAACTAATGATTGGAATATTTAGAGTTGAATCCAAGTATTCTGACCCACTCAACTGAGTATATCACCTTTCATTGGTAAAGACACTGTAATTAGAATTTTTGGGTAATGTTCTCTAACACAGCCATATTTTGGATTTCCATTTGCAGGTCTCCAAATAATTTGTTCTTGACTACACATCAGCATCTAGCCACTCACTTAAAGTTTTATTAGACAGGAAGTGATGTTCTATACTATAAAATTTTTTTACACTTTTGCATATTTATACATAGAAATTTAGCAATAAATAATGTATGGTCTTTCCAAAGCACAACTCTCAGAGTGTTGCACATATCTGGTTTCATTGAATGTATGATATTTCTGGGTGCTGCTATATCCATTTGTAAATATTTTTATTTTGCCTAGTTTTATTGGAATTCTTTATAGTACTTATTTATTAACAATTGATTTAGGACCCCCCCTCTGTATATTTTCTCTTTATTGTAAAAAATTTCCATGTAATCATGTAATATATTTCCTCATGATAATTTCTAATTCACATTTTTTGGTATTGCTGAGTAACACAGGTTAAAAAAACTGGATCATTATTTTATAAGATATATCTGATGTTCAAACTCCATGATAAATCATGAAATATTTGGTTAGTCAAATATAATATAGTTTCTCTCCAGTATTATTACTATTCACTGATTCACTTAAAATAACATATAACTAGAAACATTACTATTACATGAAATAATAAATGTAGGGTTTCCGAAATTCAGGTTCACACAATTATTTATATTTTAAGTAAAGTAAAACTGGCATAGGGAATTTGTTGTATTTACTGAATATATGTGCCTTTTATTAAAAACCTTACAGGGTGCGGTAGGGCTGTAGCTCAGTGGCAGAACATTTGCTTAGTTGTAGGAGACCCCAGATGCCATAAAAAAAAGAAAAAGATGAAAACTGTTGACTGTATACCAGGTTCAGGGTTTTACCTTATGAAAGTAGGGTAGAGAAGGGGGCAATGTTGATTAGTGGGTACTTCATTATTAAGATAAGAAATTCTGGTGGATTATTGAACAGTACAGTGATTATAGATAACAAGAATACACTGTATATCTATCTGAAAAAGCTAGAAGATATACAGTGTAAGTTTCCAATATAAATAAATTATAAATGTTGAAGGAGACAGATAATGTTTAACCCAATTTAGACATACACAATGTATACTGGTATCAAAACATCACTTGGTACCACATTAATACCTCCAACTTTTATGCTTATGTGTATCCTTTAAAATAAATTTAATTTTAAAAACAAGAGTAATGCTGCCTGTTACTTATAAGGAATAGCACTTGGAATGTTAATCATTCTGTCACTGGTCGCATGACTGCATCACTGTGATAATAAATAGAAGCATCAGTAGAGTTTTTTAAAATTTTTATTACTCCATTATTGCCCACTTGCCATTCTTCTTTACCCATCTAAAGAAATAAAGAGACATTTGACTTTCAAACGTGATATAATCATTAACTTATCAAATTCTTAATTAGGTCCACAATCATTGTAGGATTCTTTTCAGCCATATTTGTGCTTCACTCAGTTTATAATCCCCTAAATGGCAGTTTGGAGTACAAGCCAGCTTTTCCTTAATTGTACCATTTTAAAAAGCAATAGAAGAGGTTTATTGATAAAATTAAAGGTCATTATGCTCAACACTACTTCATTATTACTTTTCTTCCCCTGTGAGATTCAATCTTACACTCTTCTTTTTTGGGCCTTCCATTTTATCAATATGATAACTGAAAATGAAAACTGATAAATACAGATAGACAATACTTACACAAAATACAAAAGTCTATGGACTTATTCAATATTGTACAATAATTATTAATTATTAATACATCATTATGACAAAATTAGAAATTATTCCATAATTGAAAAAATGGCTTAATATTAAGAATTTCATTAATTTGGCTTTACATACTTAAAAGATAAAAGAAAATTACTGAGAAAACATTTGGTACAGTAAACATTGATTCACTGTAAAACTTTTAGCAAACTAGCTATACCTGAAACATTCTTCAAGTCAATAGAGTTCTAGTTGGGCATGGTGGCACAAGCCTGTAATATCAGCAACTCATAGACTGAGCACAGAGGAGTATAAGTGACCAGCCAGCTCTAGCAATTTAGAAAAACCCTTAAGAAATTAGTGAAACCTTGTGACAAAATAAAAAATTAAAAGTACTAAGGATGTAGCTCTGTGTTAAAACACCACGGGTGTTATGGTTTAGATACCAGGTGGCCCCCAAATGTTTATGCATCAGTCAATGCAAATTTTCAGAGGTAAAATGATCAGATTATGAGTGGTATAATTTAATCAGTGGATGAATCCACTGATATACATGATTTGAGTGGTAACTACTGTAGGCAGGTAGGGTGTAGTTAGAGGAGATGGATTACTGGGTAGTAACTTTGGGTTTTACATCTTGTCTCTGGTGAGCAGGACTTTCTATTTGTGATTTCTGGTTGCTTTTCTACACTGTACCCTCTTGCCATGATATTCTGCCTCCTCTTCACCCCAGCCCAATGGAGTCTGCCTTCTATGAACTGAGGCCTCTGAAACCTTGAGCCCTAAATAAACTTCCTTCTCTAAACTCCTCTACACTGTTCTTGTCAGATCTTTGTGTCACAGAGAAGCTGACTAAAACAACTAGGTTCAATTCCTACTATAAAAAAAAAATATCAAGAAAGTTCTGACTCCTATTATTTTTAATTGTGTCTTTTAAATTAGAATTAACAACAAAAAAAAGGAATTTCACTGTCACAATTCTGTTTAATGTTGCATCAGAAAGTTCTAGTTTGTAAGTATTGGGAAATAAAAAATATATTTCCATATTTGCAAATGATATAAATGAAATAGAATACCTATACAAACACGATGGCTTTCTATTTACTCATAAAGAATGAAATTCTGTCCTTTTCCGGTAATCAACAGACTGGAGAATATTATGCTAAATGAAATAAGTTAGACTGAAAAAGTCAAGGACCAAATGTTTCCTTTCATAACTTGGAGCTAGAGGAGGAAAAAGGTAGAGATAAGAGTTATCTAACTATAAAAACTATATTCATTTAAAATGATATTGTTAACAAAGGGAAAGACAAACCAATGGGATAAATTTAACCAGTTGGTAACTGACCTTCTTAATTAAAAAACCATATCCTTGCAAGACATGGAATTACAGATAGATACTAAATATTTATAGCATTTTAATATAATAAGTGAAAAGATTAAGAATTGGAGCCCGGGGACTGGGGATGTGGCTCAAGCGGTAGCGTGCTCGCCTGGCATGCACGGGGCGCTGGGTTCAATCCTCAGCACCACATAAAAATAAAAATAAAAGATGTTGTGTCCACCGAAAACTAAAAAATAAATGTTAAAAAATTCTCTCTCTCTCTCTTAAAAAAAAAAAAGAATTGGGGCCTGTGCAGTTTTAGAAATATTTGAAGTGATTAAAAAAGTTCTTTTTTTTTCTGTTTCTTTTAAATATTTTTCTAGAAATTACTTTTTAATTTTTTTAATATTTAATAGTAACTATATAGAACATATAGTCTTATTTTACGAAAGGAAACAGTAATTTATAAGTACTAATTAATTTTATTTCTTATTGGGCAAATAACCTAAATTTTTCTAAGAAAATAAATGTTTAATCTAAACTTTTATATTTGGAAAAAATTCTGAAATGTTTAATTTTTTCAACCTGTGCCTGTATCATTTTTGTCATTTATATGCTGTATTTTCTCTTTAGCACATTTTACATTTTTCTAGAGGTTTATCTACTTTATTAAATTTATAAAGAGCTCATTTTTGGCTTTCTGGCTCCTCTTTACTATATGTTTGCTCATTATTTCCTTAAATTCTACATTTTGCTTTTGTTAACCATTCCATAGTATTCAATATGGATTTGCTCTGTTATTTTACTCATTCTTTTGGTAGAGGGAATCAAACCCAGGGGCACTCACATACTGTGCCACATCCCCAGCACAGGGTCTTGCTGAGTTTCACAGGGCCTCCCTAAGTTGCTGGGGCTGACTTTGAAATTGCAATCCTCCTACCTCAGCTTCCCAATCCACTGACATTACAGGCATGTGCCATTTCACCCAGCTTTAGCTTTATTCTTTAGAAATATGATTACTTAAGGATATAGATTTCTCTTGAAACATTCTTTAAGATCCATTCTTGCAATTATTTTCCCCACTGTTCAGTTTTTTAGTCCAAAATTATAATTGAGGCCGATTCAGATATTTGGGTGTAAGGTTTAGAGTTATTGGTGAGGGTTCTCTTCAAATTTCTATTATGCTGTTTATATTATTGTTAATGTTTATGTTATTTAAAATGTATTCTTTGAAATGTAGGTTTAGAGGCATATATTTCTTTATATCTAAATGTCTTGATATTCTTTTTAAACTATGTTCTTAATTTATATCAGAATCACAGAATGCTGTCTGTAAAATATAGATTTGTTGATTTTTGATAATGAGCATTGTGTGTGAAGCAGCAGCACATAAATTTTAGGAATATTCTATACCTACTTGAAAATATTGTGTATCATTATTATTGCATTTGCAAGTAATCTGTATCCTATTCAAATATTTTTTGATATACTAATACCGAAAAAGTAAGTTAAATCTTCAGTTTTAATGGTAAATTAGTTTTTATCTCTGTAATTCAATTGTTGTTCTGAACATGCTCATTATTATTAGTTATGTGTGTTTTATGATGTTCTATCTCTTAAGTTAATTTTTAAATTTTCTAAATAGTTGGACTTAATAATGTCTTTTTAGCTCAATATTCATCTTCTCTGATACTAAACAGGTGCAAATATACCAAATATTGATTTCCTTAGTATTTGGTATAGCTTTTATGTTCTTTTATTTTCAATCTTACTATTTCCAAGACTTCTTACTATATTCTTTCAAAAGAGGCAAATATATTGTTTTTTTCTCTTTTTTTGTCCTAGTTTGTGCTTTGTCATTGAAACTTTGTTATATTAATTGTGATTCCTAATAGATTGTTTTCAACTAACTTATTTAAATCTTGTTTATTGTCAGGCTTTTTCATAGCCTTTTAAAATTCTTTTTCTGTCTTCTTTTAAGTGAATTTATTTTATTTTATTAATTTTTAATTTTTATATGACAGTAGAATGCATTACAATTTTTATTACATATGTAGAGCACAATTTTTCATATCTCTGGTTGCATACAAAGTATATTCTCACACAATCTGTGACTTTATACATGTACTTTGGATAATAATGTCTATCACATTCCACCATCATTTCTAACTCCATACCTTCTCCCTCCCACTCCCACCCCTCTTCTCTACCTAGGGTTCGTCTATTCCTCTCATGCTCCCCCTCCCTACCGCACTATGAATCAGCCTCCTTATATCAGAGAAAACATTTGGCATTTGGTTATTTGGGATTGGCTAACTTCACTTAGCATTATCTTCTCTAACTGCATCCATTTATCTCCAAATGCCATGATTTTATTCTCTTTTATTGCTGAGTAATATTCCATTGTGTATATATGCCACATTTATTTATACATTTATCTATTGAATGACATCTAGGTTGGTTCCATAGTTTAGCTATTGTGAATTGTACTGCTATAAACATTGATGTGGCTGTGTCCCTGTGGTATGCTATTTTTAAGTCTTTGGGGCATAGACCAAGGAGAGGGATAGCTGGGTCAAATGGTGGTTTCATTCCCAATTTTCCAAGAAATCTCTACACTGCTTTGCATATTGGCCACACCAATTTGCAGCCCCACCAGCAGTGTATGAATTTATTTAAAATTCCATTTCTTTCTTATATAAACTTGCAGTTAAAAATCTATTTTTGTTCTTTTAGTAATTGCCACTAAGATTCTTATATTTAATAAACCTTAAAAGTTATGACTAATTAACATATCTATATTCTCTTCTCAAACAATACATGGGACATAGAATATTTTTATATAATAACTCCTTTATGCTCCATTACAGTTCCGTATTTTCTTATGCCTACTAAGTAAACTCTCTACAATAGACTGAATGTTTGTATCCTCTTGAAATTCATAAGTTACAACTCTAGCATCCAATGGTGATGCTCTTAGAAGTCAGCCATGGGGAAGTGGTAGGTCTTTGTGGGTGAAGCCTTCATGAATGGGTTTAGTTTTCTTATAAACAAATTCCAGAGAGTTGACTGTTCCCTCTGCTATGTGAGAACACACAAGAAAGTTCTGTTTGTGAACTAAAAAGTGGGTCTTTATCAGACACCAAATCTCTGAGGCAATCAATCTTGGACCTGCATCTTCTAGAACCATTAGAAATAAATTTCCATTGTTTGAAAGCTACAAATTTATGGAATTTTATTATAGCAACCTGAACATAGTAAGACATCCTTTAAAACTTGTTTTCTTTGCATTATTGTAAAGACTCAATTTTTTTTCCATTTTCGCTCATATTCCTTCTTGAGATACAGAAACTTTATGAAATTACTTTCTTCTTTCTTTAGGGCAGCTTAACATAAATTATTTGGTTTGTTTTTAAATGCCTTCGATTCACTCTTATTGGTAAAAGGTAACTTATTTGGATATAAATGTTCAGATTGTCAGTCATTTCCTTTCATATTTTTTGGTATTTATTAGTTATACAGAATAGTGGATACCATTGTGGCATATTAATACATGCATATAACATAATTTGATCAATTTTAACCCCCAATGCTTTTCTTCCCACTTCTCTACTGTTCTATTCCAATTGACAAGAAGTAGGCTATAAGATACTAATCATTTTCATTTTTAGAAAATGTTTTTTTTTTAATTTTAGTGTTGGTATTTTTATGTTATGAAGTTTTATTTTTGAGTAGTTTTTTTTTTTTCTTTTCACTTTATCTTCTTAAGTTTGTCAGAACTTCCCAGCCTGAAAACAATTCTAGGAAATTACCAATCCTTGTTATGGTTCCTTCTCAATGAAAACTAACTAGACATAACCTACATTTTCTATATTTTAAATTCTAACACTTCCCATTGTATTCTCTTTATAGTTATTCTTGTTTATTTCTTAGAATCTATCTTCCAGTTTTCAAATTTTCTCTTTTGCTAGATCTATATAGTCAAATTGAATATATAAATTTGACTACATATTTTTATTATGATTATTTTTATGATGGTTTTTGAAAAATATCATGTGTAGTTGAAGTTTTTCAAATGTTAGGTTTTTTTCTAGTGAATTATCTTTTCTTCTTAAATGTGATGTCAGTGAGTTTTTGAAATACATCAACTATTTTTATTTTTCATTGTGTTTCTGGTTTCTGATATTTTCAGTACCTTAAGATTTTGTCTTTTCGTATGGTGGGATATTTATTTGGCATTGGGATTTGAAATTCATGTTTAATGGAACTTTATCACTGAGAACCTTGAGAACCACAGGTTAAGGGTAAATCTTTTAGGAGACTCATGAGTATCCAAAGGATTATTTTCATATAGTTTCACAGAGCAGTGATTGGAGAAAAGCTGTCAATATAAATTGCGTCTTCAAACATTATTAGGAGTTACTACATGAAAATATCTCTCTTCTGTTTCCCTCCTCAGAAATTCAGCATGAAACAGAATATCTATCTTTTTTTTCCTAATTTGCTAGTGGTGTGATTTTTGTCCTGTCTACCCATTTACTAAGATATAACCCTTTAAGTATTTCTGTGTATCTCAATAGAAATGTAAAGTGTTGGCTCTTAAAACTGCTTGGCTGTTAAAGGCAAGCTTCTTACATACTGTAACTGGCAAACGCCTATAGAATGTCTTTAACTTTAGTTGGAACTTAACTATCAAAAATTCTACCTCACTAATTATTTTAGGCTGTTTATCCTTGCTTATTTCAGATCACCTAACATTTTCTTTTTTTATATTAGTATTTGAAAGCTCCATGTATTAGGTTATTGTGTTTTTTCCTTCATATTCTCTTATAAATACTCTCAGGAAAATTTATCCGTCAACTTTTCAGAGACACATGTCCATCATTTCTTTAGAAGGTATATAATAATTGGTTTTCTAATAGTCATATTCCAAAATGATATCAAGCTGTATTTTTTTATTCATTATAAGTTTATTTTTTAAAACATTTAGTTTTTTTTTAGTTGTAGTTGGACACAATACCTTTTTATTATTTATTTTTTAGGTCATGCTGAGGATTGAACCCAGGGCCTCACACGTGCTGGGCAAGTACTCTACCACTGAACCAAAACCCTAGCCTCTCCTTATAACTCTATTTTTATATTATGAATTACTGTTAATGTTTTTAAATATATATTTTTATTGGTAGATGGACACAATTCCTTTATTTTATTTATTTTTATGTGGTGCTGAGGATCGAACCCAGTGCCTCACACATGCTAGGTGAGCACTCTACCACTGATAAGCCAACCACTTTTTTTATATTTTTATATGTATCAAAATGCTAAGAACTATTATAAAGTGCTTTAAAATTTTATGTATTTACTTATGACACATTATGAGATAAATACTATCATAATTTGTTTTAACTAATTAGAAAACTTTAAAAAACACTTTATAGAACCATACAAATTACAAGTAGCAGAGGTAAGATTTGAACAGTCTTGCTTGAGAATCATTATTTTCAGATTTTGGGATATAATTCTTTATGAGATTTTTCTACTCTGGTGCTTAATATTTGTCAGTTATATTTTTGTTACTGAACTATCTCATCTAGTTTCTTAAACTTATGACTAAAATATAGCTCAGATTATATTTTTCTACTTTTAGATCTTCTTAATTTCTGCATTATATCCACTAACTTAGCACTACGTTTTTGCTTGTGATTTTCTCTGTATTCCTGATGCACTTTGAGAAGATGCTTTGACTATTTTTATTTGATTTTATGTATAAGTTTTACATTTTAAATTATGTTTTTCTGCAACATAATTTGATTATATATATATATATATATATATATATAATCTTTATTGTCATTTTTATTCCTCTTTTCTTTTTGTCTACTTAATCTGAACTATGTTCTAATTAATTTATGTTATTTCTATATATACAACTAATAAAAAATTCATGAAAAATGCTATGCTAATTTTTTTCAGAATGTATTTGGGTATATATAACAAATATTGAAAAAAAATGATACTTTTCTAAATAGTCTCTTCATTCTTAGTTTCTCTTCTGGTCATGAATTTCCCAATATTGTCTCATAAATTTAGGAAGTAATAATTATGAATTATGAATCACCAAAGTAAATACATGGGAACTTCAAAAATTGAATTTATTTATAATCTAATAGAAAATAAGCCCTAAATTTTCTAAAATAGTCTCTGTTTACAACATTTTGCCTTGTTATCTTACTATATATTATACCAAGTATTCAGACTATATTTGAAGAGTGTATTTACCTATCATGCAAACTCAGAAAATCTTGCAGGATCTAGCTATGGCACTCAAGCCCTGTCTATACAATTTCAAATCTACAAATGTGGAAAGTGCTATTCAATTTTTCTGCCTTTCCTATGGGAGTGGTGTCTTTTGGTTCTAATACATTTCTTTGTTGTTTCTAAACCATAGAATCTTAAAAATCTTAATGTTAATAAGATATAGTGGATGTTCTAAAGGAAAATCGAAAAATTACTTCACACCAAAATTGAATGATCCACTAAAGTAAAAACTTATTAGATTATAAATGAACATTCCATTGTAGGATATGTTACTGGTACTACACACAGCTATTTGGAGATTTTCTTTACACTTTGGGACTGGAATCTAAGTGAAATATTCAAAGTTCTATAAATCTGGCATACTTATTTCTGCTGCAGAATCAGACTGTGCTTAGCAGGATTTTCCACTTTAATTTCCAAATGGAGCTGATCCATTTGCAAGTTGAAAAGTGTGTGGATGGAATGATAAATTTGGAGACTAGACTGAACAAAATGCTCTTGTTCTGGGCCTTTTTGGATTTTATACACAACAAACTCCTCATGTGGGTGTGTTACTCTAGCCATTTATTAAAGGAACTGAAAGCCTGCTATTTTTGAGTGGAGTTTCGAAAAAGAGAAATCTCTCCAATAGGTTCAGCCTGATAAACACACTGTTTGACTCTTGTTCCCTGTCATTTAGTAGATCCCATATTGCTTGCATTGTTAATGGCAAATAGGGATCTACTTGCAGCATTTGTCAAACACATATAAGTAAAAACAATGCAAAGCTTCAACATCCTCTGTGGATAACTGTTCTTTTAAAAAGTAGCCTTAGATTTGCTATGAGCCTAATAGCATCTGAACATGTAGCCATGGATTAGCAAGTTATCATAAGACCTGTACTTTTTGTTGTTAATTAGAGGCTATTCTGTGCACTACAAATTTGGACATTCACAGCACTCTCCATCATCAAATGGAAGAGGCATGTACAAGTTCAGGCCACAGCAGGCCCTGAAAGCCCAAGTAAGTTACATAGAGAATTGGCCTACTGTCCATGGTCACCACTTTTGCTACTCCCTGCTCTTTCTTAGTCTGAACTCAAGGTCTCCAGTGATGAAAATAACTATGGCCAGTTGACAGAAGAAGAGAAGACTTGGCTCTAGCATATTGATGATTCTGCAAAATGCACAGCACCTAAAACTGCTCATCTCGAGCACTATCCACCATAGAGGAAATCCATGAAGGACAGTAATGAAGTGCTGTTTTTAAGTGTGATGATGTAATTAGTACCAGACTTACCCTTTGACCATGAAGAACTAGAAACTAAACAGTATGTATGGAAAACCACTGCATTTATAGCATCATACAACAGACAGAGAGACAATGATCCTTGTAGGAGAAAACAAAAGATGTCATCTGCAGTTTCATCATCTCTCTGCCTGGAGGCATTTTCTTGAACTTCATTGCATGGGGAAGAAACATAAGCAACACATTTAGTTGATGACTCAGAGATTGTACAGACTGAGGGGTTTTTCACCCTGCCAGGCAACACAGTGGTCAGGAGCCAGCTATACAAGGAAAGAGTGCCATAAATCTAATGCCATCTTTGCTCTGGCTAAATACTAAGCATCATATGTGCAAGGTGAAATTCCATGACTATGGATACAGAAAATTTACAGAATACTTGTCAGCAGAACAATTCCCAGAGTTTATCTACACCGGGAAACACACAGATTCAGAACTGAATGAGGAGAGTAATCTTGATAGACCAGGGCTTTCCACAGAGCACCCAGAGGCTCCAATTTTCAACAGTAGAACAAAAACATCTCTAAAGAAAGGGTAACTCTAGATCAAACCTGCAGAAATGAAAAACGATCCCCAAAAGCATAAAGATAATCTATTTTAATTAAACTGCCAGACAAAATGTAAACATTAAACAGGGGGAAAAGATCTATTGATAGGAGACTCAAAAACATCAGAGGTGATGGAATTTTCAGTCAAGGCTTTAAGTACTATAAGTATGCTATAATGTTAAAGGTTAAAAATGAAATCATATAATAAAGAGAGAAACATCATTCAACAAAGAACAAAATGGAAGTTCTATAGTTAAAAATCACAATATAGTAAAATCATTGGAGAGAAAAAGCAGAAGATTAGACACTACAGAAGAAGTAATCAGTGATTATGAACACATTGTGATAAAAAATTGAAGCTCACAAAGAAAAATTTGAATAAAATTTTCAAAGAGACTTAGGGAACAGTCAGGAAATAACAAGTGGTCTTTATATCACAAAAGGAGAAAACAGGAAAATCAGGGAGAAGGTTTGAGGACACGAACAAAACTATTTCAACGTTTGTGAAAATTATAAATCATTAAATCCAAGGTACTTAATGAAGCTTAGAAGGAAAAACAAAAGAAATGAACATCCAGAAGCATCATGAATTGACCTTAATTTCTAACAATTTTTGATAAAGTTAACACCTGAAAAATCCAGAAAAAAAGATACATAATACAAGTTTTTTATAATAGTTCTTACTTTTATTTATTTATCTATTTTGGTTCTGTGCATTAAACTCAAGGGCATTTAACCTCTGAGCCACATCCCCAGGCCTTTTTTTATTTTTTGTATTATGTAACAGGGTCTTGATAAGTTGATTAGGGCCTTGCTAAATTGCTGAAGCTAGCCTTAAATTTATAATCCTCCTGCCTCAGACTCCCAAGTCATTAGGATTATAGACATGTGCCATTGTACCTGATGAGTTCTTACTTAAAATATTTTTTGGATAATATTATTTGAATGTAGACAATAAAAAGACATAAATTTATGACATATATTAAAGACCTTCAGAATCCACTAAATTTTAAATTATACATATATAGGTTAATTAAATAATTAAATAGTAAAGAACTAGGTTTAAGAAATATTTTGAATAGGATTATTTTGCTAGCATTCCATTTCATAATTTAACAGTTAAGTTAAAGCAATGCTTCAGGAAGAAATTTTTACATTTAAAGAATTATGTTAGATTAAATGTCTAAAATCAGTAATATGTGCTTCATCTTTAAGAAATCAAGGTGTGAGAAAAATCACAAGGTAAGTAAAAGGACACATAAAATTAATATAAGAGCAGAAAGCTATAGACATAGACAGGGGTCAAATTAAAAAAATCAGGGAAACAATAGTTATTTGAAAACAATAGTAATAAGTTTTTAAACTTAACAAGGAGAATGGAGAGAAGATACAAATTATCAGTATCAGGAAGGAAAAAAAAATGCTATCTTACAGAATCTATGATGTTACAATGATATAGGGAAAATATGAAGAATTAACAGACTGAAGAATGTAAGTAGAATGTACAAATTCCTGGTAGGAAAAAAAACATTAAAATTGGCACAATAATCAATAAAAATAAAAATATTCACACTATTAAAGAATGACTATTGAAATTGAAACACTTTCTCACAAATGAAATCTTTCAACCATAATATTTAACTGGTGAAATCTATGAAATGTTGAATTAAGGATTATTTCAAGTTTATATCAATGCTTTTAGAAAATAAAGGAAGGGAAAATCTTTCTTAAGTCAGTTGTAGAGAACACTATTACTATCTTTAAACAAAACTCAGTAAAGAACATTTTTGGCATAGCATTCAGACAAAGACATTATCAAAAAAGGAAACTAAAGAACATGTAAAGATAGTTGCAAAAATTCACAAAAGAATATTGTCAAATTGCATCAAACAAAATAATTTTAAATACAGATATAATTTCAAAATGGGTTTATCTCAGGATTTTCATACTTAAAATCAGAAATGTTGATTAGAGAAGTCAAAAAGTAATCCATCCAATAGTTATGAAAACATGTATGTACACAAAGCCTCAGATATGAATTCCCATAAAAACATTATTCATAATATCTGCACAGTATGGATTAATCATATTTTCACCAACAGAGGAAAAAAATAAAACTTTGTGTAATAATATATTGCAACACTAATAAGATATAAAAGCTGTTGATACATTGAATGATTTAGATTTATCTCAGAACATAATGCTGAACAAAAGTGGACAGACCTAAGCAAAACAAAAAAAACAACAACAACAAAATACAAATTACATGATTTTTCAGGTTGTTTTTATCCAATAGTAATAGAAATCAGATCAGTATTGCCTGATTCTGCAAATTGGGGAGATTAACTGCACAGAATAACAAGATTACACTTTTGGAGTGATAGAAATTTTCATACCGTGATTTTGATGGTGTTTTCATCAATGCGTATTGTCAAAACTTAAGAAGCAGTAGTAAAGTTAAGTGCATTTTGCTTTATATAAATTATACAAGAATCAATTTCATATTAAAATAAGAAAAATAATATTCAAATTAGTTTATTTCTAAGTTTAGTAAATTATTAGAAAATAATTAAGAAAACATTTTGATGATTAATGTAGACATAATACATTCTAGAAGAGCATATTGATTGCTTTCCTTTTGAAGTTTATTCAAACATTTCAAAACCTAAATGAGGCTTTAATATCAATCTCTGGTTGAAATGTATTTTTATGAAATTATATGTCATATATTTTTAAATGTGTTTACATTAAAATGCTACATGATTAAATACACAAAATAGCATCAATATATAACCATGATTAAAACATTTAATATGGTTATTCTGAGTAGCATAACAGTAAGTTCAGGTCTTGTTATCCTCAGTAAAAATATACAGCATGTAGCTAGTCAAAGAATGTACTTTAAATGAACCTTATAAGAGACCTCAGATGTAATAAACCTAATGAAAATTAATATAATTTGAAGCAGCAAAAACAGAATCATGACCAACAGAAATTGATGTTTAGTTCTAGAAGTTCTAAAAAGATCATATTATAGTTCTGAAAACATTATCTTAAGAGGTCTTAATAACAGAAAGGTAATAAAGCTGTAAGGGTCTGTCTCAGAAGTGTTCCTCTTCACCTTATTATTGAACTGTTAAAATAAAACACCAAAACTGCGCTGTAAACTCACTGACCTCTCCATCCGTCAACATGAATGTCTCATGTTCTAAGGCAAGGTCAAAACACCAAGTCAACCAAAGATCAAAAAGGTTCTGTGGCATAAATAACATATATCATGTAATTTTCAAAGAGGTTATGACCTGATTCAATTATAAACAAGATATAAAAATTGATTTTTATTTGCTTTCAAAATATTGTGGATTAATTTAAATATAGTGATTGCAATCTCTCTTCTCATACATAGCTTCCATTCCATCTCCATTTTATAATCTTTATCAGAAAACACTGGCTTTACTTAAATAAAATAGTACCTGTAGTCTAGTATGCATATAATTAACATAGCCTTTTTAGTTCATTTTTCAAATGAACAGTTTTATTTAACTTTGGATTATTGACACCTGTGTTCTTTATTTCCACAGATTGACCACTAACTTTAAAAGCACCACACATTTGGTTAAAAAACAATAGTTTTTAATTATTCATACACTTACTAGTCCCAATTATTTTGAGTGGCTTATAAGTAAAAAACATTAACAATATACTTTGTTTTTTCTTTTTGGTTCAAGATATGTGCATCTTAGCAAAATGTATTATTCTTCATAAACTATTTAATCTCCACAATATTTGTTTTTGTGCAATCTGACCACAGTACAATTTCTTTCCAACAAGAAAATATTCAGTTCAGTTTTTAGGTTTATGTGAGAAAGTATTTATGAGAATTCCCTGTTTAATTTATAAATTGATGTTTAAGGTGGTAGAGTAGTGTTCAAAAATGGACCAATTATGTCTAAAGGATGTTGTTTTATACTCTGAAGCAAAATTAACTAAACTTGAGATATCATAAAACTTACCTTTATTGATATGAATATTGTATTTTTCCAGAGCACTATTTTACTTTTACTCAGATGAATCATACATATTATCATAATATTAATCTAAAAATAGAATGAAATTTGATAAGATTGTCTGAAAGGGCTGACATTATTGTGAAACTATCAAGAATGAAGTACTGAATCAGGGGATATGGGATAATTTCTTCTATAAATTAATCTCATTGAGCTTTGTGAAACCTTAATCACATAATTCTGATTCACCAAAAATCATTTTTAAGCAAATTTAGTACTCTGGATAACTTATGGGAATAAAATTTTATGATAATCTGTGAGAGGCAAAGACAACATAAAATGCACAAGCTCTTTTTATCTGTGAGCCTTAAAAACTTTAGTAATAATTCTAAGAACTGACTTGGTAATTTGATTTTTTTTTAATCCAGTCAGCTTGAGGCCTCTGTTGAAACTTCTATGTTTATGACCAATTGATGTTCTTTTTATCTTACCCATTTTGTTCACTGAGAAGTGAACTGGCAGAATCAACTTATTTCATATTGCTAACTGAAAAGTCCATAGTTCCCATTTTGCTGAAAGATCAAGTATAAAGTAACCATAGCCCATAATAGCATATTCCACTTATTCTGTATTATTTTAACCACTATTTATTGTTTAGGGAAAAATAAATCATAAGAAATAAAGTTTATGTAACTAAACAAGCAATAAATTCAATCAAAATGAAAACAATGACATTGTTTATTAATTCATGAGACACAAATTTTTTTATTTTAACATACAGTTTGAACTATTGTTTTTAAACATCAATCATCTCAATTTACCACTTTACTCACATAATTTTTCTTAACAATTATGATTTGGTGGTTTGACTTCAATAGTTGATTATTATCAAATCAGCTAACTCTTTGGAGATTTTAATAAATTTGTCTCTTTCAGAGTAGTTTATGTGTTTAAAGTAAGAAAAAATATTTTAATAGTAGTTTCCCTTTAGTTTAATTGAAATTACTTAAGTATCCAGAGAGGGATCAAGTCATCTCACATTTGAACTTTCTTTGATATCTAGCCTAGGATCCTGTATATATAGTGCACTCAATGTGTGTTGATTTAATTGTATTCTCTTTAGTGAGAATATTTTGTCTGAAATATTATACAGTGAAATATATCTCCAACTCTCATTAAAGAATATGTCTGGAAGCACTTTGCAGTCATGTACCCATGGAGATGTTTTCTAGTTAGAGACACGATGTTGCTGCAGTATGGCTTGTTGACTAGTTCATCTTGTACTTTCTATTATTATATACTGTTTTCTAAGGTTGATTCTTTCTTTTTTGTATACAAGTTATTTTTTTTCTCTTTTTAGAAAATTCTCTGAAATGTTTTGAATACACATATGTACATTTTCCAAGAGAAATACAAGTAAACCACCACAAATCATGTGCATATAATAAATGTATTATGAACACAATAATTACTTCAAAACTGAAACTATAAAGATTTTGGGAAATACAGAGAGCATGGGAAATGCATATACAATTATTTATAAAACTTCTATGTAACTTTTTAATATCATGTTTTAAAATCATTGTTTTTGTGACTTTCATGCATTGCTAATATAATGAACAATGAAAGATCATATAAAATGTATATATCCCATTCAAGTTCTTATTCATTTAACTACGGTCAACAGACCATTTGAGACAGAAAAAAGTAATAATAACTGTGCAGCTACATCTTCAGGCAAGGACAAACAAAAAGATAAAGAGAATATTTACAAATTTCCACTTATAACAAAGAGAAAAAGTTTTAAAAGTCAAACTTCTTCCCAAATACCTTTTAAAACTGGATTGTAGTTAAATCCATCTATAATGGAAGGTAAATATATTTCTGTACTATTTGACATACCAGATTTTAACCTTAGTCATCTCTAAGTAGGAAAATGTGTGTGTACACAGACATACATACACACCATCATAAAAATATATTATGTGTGTGTGTACATACATTCACAGAAACTTAATATTGTTAACATCAAAAAAAATGTTGTGAAATTATAAAAGCACATCTAATTGTATTTTTTAAATCAGGTAATGCATAATATTTTATCGGTTATTTGACTTTTGGGATAAATTTAACATTTTTAAGTTTACACAGTTAGGTTATCCAGGAACAATTTTCTTTGAACTTTCAGATATTTCAAATTTCCATTTTATAGAGCTACATTCTTACTATAATTTCTTCCTATCATTCCTTGTGTAAGTGTCAAAAAATGGCTAGAAATCTAACACTCAATTATAGTTTCCTTTCCACTAAAAATATAAGCATTTCACAAAAATATATAAATCTTTTTTGGGTAATTTTATATAAGGAAATGTAATATAAGGGACCTCAACCATCCAGTATTGCCAATCCAACATTTTTCACAGACAACTCTTCCAAAAACAAGAAGCAAAAACAATTCTTATGATTTTCACTGATTTAGAATACAGAAAAAAGAGAAAGCAATGTAAAATACTCTGTTTAACATTCTTCCATATAATTTCTTGTATATTATAATAATTGAAGTTTTTCATAAATATAGCATTAAAGAATGTTAGAATCCTTAGTGACTTTAGAAAGATATGGCCAACTTTTTACCAACCTCTTTGATTCTTTTTATGGAATTAAGAGAAATAATTGAATATTTTATTTATTGCTAAAAAGAAAAAAAAACACTAAGGACTTCAATATAGCACTAACATTTTTAAGAATTCCTAGTTTTTGCCTATTTACATCCTTTACAAAATTGGAACTAGAAACTCAACTATATTTATTTTTACTGACATAATAATATCTAATTGAAGAAGAATACTCACAATAACCTACATAACCTAGACATAAAATCTTAGAAAATTATGTTAAGAACTTTAGGACTTCCATTTATATTGAACCATACTGCAGCCCCAAATTTCAATTCAAAGCTAGAATTTTATTCTGTATTTTCTCTTTTCCAAGGTGAAAAAAAAAAAATCCTACATATATTTACTATTCTCTCCACATTCTCCCAGAATATATTATAATGGTATTACAATAAATATCCCTTTGAATAGAAGAAGCAAATTATCATGAAGATGTTGTTAACATTCTGGATCCTGAATTATAATAATGAAGTATATTAATATAACAAATTATTTACTGGGAGAAGAGAAATACTTTGCGGGCATCTTATACAAGTGTCCTTACCCAGGCTGTGAGCTCATCCTGTCATGTTCCTTACTTTACTGCAAAGTTTAAATGTTTCCTCTGGAGTGTTAATACTAT